>NC_077232.1:148234086-148534086 GCF_027887165.1 Monodelphis domestica
ATTTGCAAATTGCATTCATATAAATCAAATATCACATTCTGATAATATGTGTTGAACCAGAGAAAGACATCTAGTTTTTGCTGTCAGGATATTTTAGTTGTATGATATGCAAATCTCAGACAAGTCTCATTCATCCACAGTAAGAGCAGTAGAATACCAAATGGTGCTGATAATTTTGAGGTGACATGGATATGTTAACTCTACGGTTTACTACAACTTTGAGATGATTTGAATACATTGAAGTAAACCTAAGGAAACATAGATAAGAATTCATCTGTTCCATCTTACCCTCCCCCATTAAAAAATTATTAAAATAAGACTTTAAATTCCTTCCCCTAAACACTCTTCCATCTCCATCTGGGTCTATGCTGTCAAGGACTTGCTATCCTAATCTATGGTTCTGTAAATGATTCTCTGTTCTTCTCCACTTCCACATCCTCTTCCCATCCTCCCTCCCTCCTTCCTTCTCCCTATCCTTGCGCCCTTTCCATCTGTCTTTGTACTCTTCCCCTAGTCACCACTTTTCTCTGTACATTCAATGCCTTTTGCCCCTTTACCCTTTGTGCCTTATTAAAATATGATCATAGCCTCACTCCCCTTTGCCCTTGTCAGCTTTCTGGTGAATTCTAAAAAAGCAGGTCAAGATTGTCCCCATTTCATAATTTCCATAATTAACTAGCAATTCAAGGTGGATGTTGACAGCAAAAAAGATTGAGGAGGAGTGATCAGACAGATAGACGGAAAACCTGGAAAACATAATATTGGAAACATACTGGCAAGAGAATAAAGTAGAGTAGAGAAGGGAAGAAAGGGTGACCTTTTCAAAAGCTACAAAAAAGGCAAGGAAAACAAGAACCAAGACGAGGCCACTGGATTTGTTGGCCAAGAAGAATGTCTTTTTTTTTTTTTTTAGTTAATTTAAACTCCTCAGTTGAGAGACTTTGTTATCTCTTTTCTTCATTACTCCCTCATTCTTCCGCCCTATTTTAATAAGACAAAAATCCAATGACTTCATCAGTATATAGATGCCCTTCTCCAAACTCAAAGATCTCAGTACCTCGTGGTGCATCTTAGATATGTTTTAACAATTTTATGTCATGGTGAGCTTGGCTAGAATTGGGGAATGAAAGAACTGGGATAAAATCCTGCCTGTTTTACATACTGACTATGTGATCCTTTGCAAATGATTGAACTTCATGTTGCTTTCCAGAGAACTTCCTATGAGTACAAGTTATAAGCTAGTTGCTGAAGTGTCAATTGAAGGATTTTCCATACAGGGAGTTCCCAAAACTAATAAAATCATAAATACAGACCCAAAAAACCCCTGCACAAATATAGAAATTATAGGAATTCTGTTCTCTACTCTACAAGGTTATTAAGTCCAGAGTTCAGCAAACTATGATCCATAGCTTTAGTTTGCTGACTCCTGTTAGGGAAAATGCTTTGAAAAGCACTATAAAATTCTGAGCTATTATTTTTTCTGCATTAGAGGAAAGAAATAATTGCATATGTTCATGTGACACTTTATATTCCTTCAACACACTTTTATATCAATTATTTCTTTATATCAGTAAAACAAACCTATAATGCTAAAACCTGAGAGTGAAATCATAGATTTTATCCTGTTGAAAGAAAAAAATGAATTATTATCCCCATATTAGAGTTTAAAAGAAATACAAAAGTATTAGAGTAGACTTGCCCAAGGGCACACAACTATTTAGTCTCATAATCAGGTCTCCTGATTTTTCCTCCACTACCACACTCTACTGCCTTCTATAACATGCCATAAAGATTCTATGAATACCATTTTTATTACTAGACTATCATAATTATAAATGTAACTGGGAAATGCTGTGTGTGCCCTTCAATGGCATGAGTTCACTGTGAAGGAAAAAGCCTCTTTGGTGATTTGAGGTTCTACTTCCTTGTGACAAGGCTAATCTAGGCTGGCACCCAAGCCTTTGGGCTGATGACAAAGGTGGAAACCTTACGGAGCTAATTGTCCTCTTGAATTATTTGAGTGAGCTACTTGTTAACCTTTTCTTCTCATAACTCCACAAGCTAGCCAAGTGGCTGAAAATTGATTCTATAGCTAAAATGATTCAGCAGAACAAAGGAAAAAAGTTGAGAAGTAATTAACTTCTCATAGGTTATTCCCCTGGAGCTTTTTTGTTTTTCTTCCCTCTCTCTTATAGTATCTCACATAGATTTAGAATACACATTACAGTTCATCTCTTCCAATCCAATCCTTTTACAAAGGAGGAAACTTAGGCTCAAAGAGATTATTTACCCAATGTTACCCTAGTAGAGAGTGGTAGAGGCTCTGGGAATCCAGGTTCTTTGACTCAGCATCTAGGACTCTTTCCTGGACCACATTTTCTTCTAGACAAAGAGAAATTGCAATTCAGAGATTTGGTTATTTGTCTAAACCACAAAGAAATCAATAGGAAGACTAAAAAGAGAATTGATTTTTAAATTTTTATTTAATTTTAATTATTATTATTATTTTACTTTCTTGTTTATTTATTTTATTATCTTAATTTAATAATTAATTCAATTATCATGATTTTACTGAAATCACATTCTCTCAAATTAGAGAACATTAGAGTTAAGGTAGTAGTACTCATAATTATGTGACTCTAGGGCCACATTTCAAAGGACTAATAACAAAAGGACTCACATGATTACTGCAAGTTCTGTAGGGTGGAGTATAATATAATATTTTCAGCACAGAAGCTGGATGCTTTAGAGAGCCACAAGTTGCATGTAAAAAAGTCACATGAGTTCAAAAGCCACAGTTCAGATAACTGAATCCACATGAAGAATGGATATTTGGCTAATGAAATTTTATTCTTTAGTCACTACTGGTAAACTTTAGTTGAGTTCCTCATGATTTCTCATCCAGACTTCTGCCACAGACTTCTAAATGGTCTCCAATCTCCATAATACAATTTTATGTCATCTTTGCCTGTGAATTCCTTATTTTCTTCAAAATTCAATTTAACCAATAACTTCAATATAAAAATTTTCCAGGTCTCCCACACTAACTTCCCCTGTCAAAAAATTATATTTGTTTCATATGTAGTTTACAGACATACACACACATTTGTATATATATTGTCCCCCCTTTTTTCCAGAGAATGTAAGCATCTTGAGGACAAGGACTATTTGATCTTTATTTTTGTATCAGAACTAGGTTGCACAATAAATAGAGTGCAGGGCCTGAAGTCAGGAAAGCCTGAATTCAAATCCAGACTTATTTATTAGCTGTGTGATCCTAGATACATCACTTAACCCAGTCTGCCTCAGTATTCTCATTCATTAAAAAATTAGCTGGAGAAAGAAATGGCAAACTTTTTTTTTTTAATAAAATCCCCAAAGTCTTGAAAAGTTGAACATGACTGAAAAATGGAACAACAGCCATAATATAGTGCCTAACATAAACTAAGTACTTATTAAATGCTATTGATCAGTTAATTAATGTCAACATTTATTAGATAATAGTTACAATTTAAGATTTTTACCTGCAGCTTATGTACCTAGGCATTTGCCCAGTAGTAATAATAACAGTGGCCATTTATATAATGATTTAAGATTCGCAAAGCACTTTATACCAAAAATTTTATTTGGTCTCAAATATAAGTTCTTTTATTTAACTATGTCCATTTCCAGAAAATTAAGGATCTAGAGCCCATAACCAAAACTAGTATTTATCCATGAGGAGATTTAAATCCAATCTTACGTAACTTAAAAATCCAAGAGACTACTGCTTATGCCCCTCATGTTTATCATTTAGATTTTGATCAATTGTTTTTTTTTTTCCTCCTGTTTCTCTGTGCTAACTATAGATATTTGAATTTGGTGCTTGACCTAGGTGGTGAGTTTCTAGAAGAGTCCTGACTCTGTAGAGAACCTAATAAATGTCACTCGTTAATGAAAGTGAAGAATGTCTATCTGACTTTCATACCATAAAACCCACATTTATCCTTATACTTAAATTTTTTAAATGCTTCTCACTTCTACTTTCCCCTTAACAAAAATTACTTACTGTAAATTTCTAAACACAGATTGTTTCCAGTAGGTAGAGTAACTTCTCACTACTGACCTTTGGAAGACTTTTCTTTCAAAAGCTTTTCCTAGCGTTCTTTGCATTATTTTATTTTTCCATTCAAGCCTTCATTTGAAAGTATCACTGTGAGAACATTTTCATCGGGCCAGTTGTGGCATGATATAGTTAATTTCAGAAACTCCAATTAAAATGATCTATCTACACAAAATTTTGCACATCCCAGCCATTCATGATAGAATATCAATCTGGATTCTTTGGATGCCAACAGGATTAATTCTAATAAGCCTGCTAAAAGATCAGACTGTTTATATATCCTATGAATACTCACAAGGTCAGACATTTGCAAATAAAATTATTTTCAGTTCTGGTCTACTCTTTACTACCTACTTCTTTATCACTGTATTTAGATAGAAGATTAGACTTAGAGGAAGGTCTGATTTCAAATTGGTCCTCAGATATTTATTGGTTGTATTTTCCTGGTAAGGCATTTAGTCTTAGTCCAATTTTCCTCTTCTCTAAAATGAGGAGAATAATAGCACCTACCTCCCAGGGTTTTATGAAGATAAAATGAAATAATGTTTGTAAAGCACTTTGCAAACCTTAAAGCACTATATAAATGTTATTGTTGTTGTTGTTGTTATTAATCTTATGAGGAAAATGCTCCTATTGCTCTAAATTTAAGAAGTCTAAATATCAGGTCTGTGAACTTATTTATTAAAACAGAATTCTTGGAAGTTATAGTCAATGACTTGACCAATCTTCTGCTCAAAGACTCTCATTTCTACCATTCAAAGAATTAGTATTCTTTCTTCATTGGGCTTTGCTCTGAAACCATGACTTTATTTCCCTTCTCTCTGGTATTCTTCATTTATTCATGAATTTAGAGCTCAAAAATATTTTATGGCAGTGCATGGGGAGCAATCTTGTTATTCAGATAATATTGATTTATCTTAACAGATATTTCACTCCCTAACAGACTATTTTATTTTTCAATCACAGCTGTCACCACCTAACTCTGTTGGCCACATGCTCACCTTTCCCTCTCTTGAGGAGCTTAGCTCTTCCTTGCTGACTTTGTTCCAATACTTACTTCTCTATGAAAGTCTTCTCATATGGCCACCTGAACTCTTCTTTTCTCCCTTTGATTTTACCAAGATCTGCTTATTATATTTCTCTTCTCCAGAACTTACTAATGGCAATTTTGTAACATTTTAATTATTTTTTTATTATATTTTTGTTCTACCTAATTCAAAAAGGAACAAAGCTTGTGTTTTAATCTTCATTCTCTCCTCTCTGACCCTGAGATGTCTATCCCTCTTTCCAGTGGATAACTAGTATTCTCAAATCCCATATTTACATTTTGATTATTCCTGATTCATAGACAAAGACAGATAAATTCATAGACATTTGGGAGAGGTAAGTTTGCCAAATGTCTTCAATATAAAATTTCCTTTTCAACACAAATTCTTTAGACTTTAAAATGCTACAAATGACAAGTACATGTCATGCTTTCAAAGATATGATTTCTGTTCTCAAATAACATTGAGAAACTTGTGCTATATTAGAAACATCACAGCCTGTACAAAGCTGTATGATTATGGAAGAATCAATGCAAATATGGTTTGATTGGAAATACTTAGGACTTCAGCAAGAACAGTTTTGTCCCCTATTTTTCTGCCCCCATTCTGTAGACCAATTTTATTTGTTTTTTGTTTTTGTTTTTGTTTTGTTTTGTAAACCCTTACCTTCCATTTTTTAATCAATACTGTGTATTGGTTCCAAGAAGAAGAGTGGTAAGGGCTAGGCAATGGGGGTCAAGTGACTTGCCCAGCGTCACACAGCCTGGAAGTATCTGAGGCTAGATATGAAACTAGGAGCTCCCATCTCTAGGCCTAGCTCTCAATCCACTTAGCTACCAATCTGCCCCCTCTATTTGGTTTTAAGGAAACAGTTTTCAATTAACAAAAGACATAAGTGAGCAAAAAAAATAAGATAAAAAAATAGTTAGGGTGGGGAAGAAAGTAGGGTTATTTAACATTTTAAAGATATTTTAATGCATTTTTAAGCAGACCTTCCTATATTATAACTCTCTGAACAATAACTAGAATGTTTAATTTGCAAAAACCTTCCTTAATCCCCTTCGTTTGTGTCAGTTTCTATTCAAATTTTTCTATATATCTAATCCTACTTATTTCTTTACATGTTGAATTCACAATAAAATGTAAGTGCCTTGAAGAAGAAGTTGATTTTCCTCTTTTCTATCCTTATTCGCAATTCTTAGTACAGAGGAACAAAAATAGATCTTAAGTAAGGATTTTCAGAATTGAATTTAACAAATGAAATATAAAAAAATTATGGAGCTCTTCTCTTGTTTGAATGGAAATATGGAATTACTAGAGATTTCCAATAGTTTTTTTATTCAGTTTATGAGAGTCAGTCAATACTATACAATCTGAAAACATACATTTTGGGGCATAAAAGGAATATGTTTAATATTAATATTACTGAAAACATGGGTATCATAATAGGCTAAGTGCTATATACATGTAGTTTAATTTTTGCTTTACAGTCATATATCCTAAAAAAGAACCCATAAATTTACCACATTTCAATAATGCACATGAATGAGAGAGGATAAATATTCAGTCTATAATTTTTAGGGCTAATATTAAAGAGTTTGAGCATAAGAGAATAAGGAATTCCTCTCCCCTGCTCTGCCAGAATAAAATTTTCTTTATCCTCAACATAACTATTTGCCATTTAAAACTTAAATATTTTATAACAATTTTTAGTTATTCATTCATTCATTCATTCATGATTTCCTTTCTTCTTTTGTTTGTTGGTTGATTTGCCCTGTACTGCTGATACTGTGCAAGGAAGCTTGGGTTACTCTGAACTTAAGTGATCCTCAGCATCAACCTCCCAGAACCCTTAGCCTCCCAGAATCAAGGAATACAAATGTGTATTGTAGTTGTCATTCTTCTTTCTCTTCTAGAATTGAAGCTTCCCTTGTGATAAAGAAGCACAGTACACACCACCCAACATAATAATTCCATCTTTCCTTATTAACTTTCAGCTTTATCAAGGATGATATAAAATAAAATAGATAAGAAAAATAATGGGACAAGCAGCTTTTTACAGAATTTTGCATCAGTGCAGAAGTTCAAAAAAGCAGTGAAAATAAATAAAAGATGAATCTAAGTATTTCCTTTTCTTACTTAAAACTGATTTAGTGTGAATTCTTATAAAAATTTTGGATCCTCAGAATAGAAGGGTTTTGTGTGTGTGTGTGTGTGTGTGTGTGTGTGTGTGTGTGTGTGTGTGTGTGTGTGTGTTTTCCTACAGGGACTCTTTGAGTTCAGTGTTCGGTATTTGGGCCTTGAAGACCATCATAGTAATCAAATTTTCCAACTCTCTCATTGAGACTTAGCTGATTTTCCCATAGTCACCCAAGAAGTAAAATGAAGAACTAAATTTCAAAGCCATGTCTATTGATTGAAAATCTAGTACTCTCTTCTTCCCATAATCTTGCAATTACATTTTGTTAGGTAGCAATACTGGCAAGTGAAGGCAATCAGAAAAGAAAAGGAGAGGAAAGGAAAAGCTACCCCATGAGTACTGTGGCTCAACTATTCTCCTGATCTCAGATTCAAACTGCCAAAAGTTTGCTGTGGTCCAACTTACTTGACTGGTTTGGACAAAAAGTTGCATTTCTGATGGTTTGTGACCTCACCTGTCAGGGTTACAACTTAAATAAAAATCTTTAATTTCTTAATGCTGATATTAAGAGCAAGAGGGATGACAAGAGGACAAGAGCTCAGAATTCTTTCTCTGCTGCCATATATTCTCCTGCCACATCAGGTTTGAGATGCAGGGAGATATTAGGTGAATCTCTAGCTTTCTATCTGTCTAACTTGGTATGGGGATCTTATTTATATACATTATGTTATAATGATTGTTTTATTTATTTATTTTAAGAAAATAATTTTCACCCCTTCTTCTCTACAAATTCCACTTTCCAGATTTCCCATGTCTTTGTTGAACCATGACTGTTCTCTCCATCACTCAGGCTTGAGACTTTGGCAGCATATTTTCCTCATCCCTCTACTTTTCCTTCCATACCAAACCTGATTCCCAATGCTGTGCTATCTGACTTCATCCTATTTCTTGCATCCCTTCTCTCTTTTCCATTCTTTTTACCATTACCCAAGTTCATGTTTTTTATTTTATTTTTATAATGGGGATTATTCATCCAACCTGCATTAGATTTTCATTATTTTTGTCTCATCTATTGCAAAAGTCTCTTCATTGGCATCCCTCCCTATGGCTCTCTAGTCAAATTGGACTACTTTCAATTTTCTGAATATGCTGTGGCTCATAACTTTTTTTCTTGATATTTCCTCTATTTCTTAGATTTCCTGGCTTCCACCAAGTGTCAAATGCAACAGGAGGCCTTTCCCATTCATTCATCAGACTTTCACTATTTTGTTATTCTTTTTTCCAACCTCACTGACAAGATGCTTTTCCCTATGGGCATACATGACCAATAAGAACTTAAAAAGTTGCCCTTCCCAAGGATAATTGCATATTTAAAAGGATAAATTCAATAGTATAAGCATCAAACATAATATTTCTGGAACTAGCTAGTAATCATGAGACAAATATTTCATGGAAGCAGAATGTTCCTGGAGTCCCTGGAAACTACACTAGCTTTGTCCATGTCTTTATAAAGCCAGCCCTGAGCATATACTTCAATCTTTGTAGATGATCTAGTGATTTCCATATTGCAAAGAAATTTCAGAAGTTGAAAAATACAAGGACACCAAAAAACACCTGCCAAACCACTTGCCCTCTAGCAATATGATCTAGCTGACTCATCATTTGGTAACTACTCCAGATATGTGCCAAAGGTGTCTTTTGTTCTTTATGAATTGATATTGTTGGGGAAGGGACAGCTAGGTAGAAAAGAACTCAGGATTTCCTAACAATAGGAATGATAATGAGATTATATAAATAATGTGGAAAAATGAATTAATATGAAGGAGCTGTTTAGACAGTGCCCAGAAAAGGGTGTGGGGATTGGAATGAAAGAGAAAAAAAAAATCCCTCTTCTTTTCTTTTCTCCCAATCTTTGGAGTTCACACCTGGTTTACTGCTGTCAAGAAAGAGCGGCAGATACTGAGCTGGGGGTCACATTAACTTTTAATTTAATGGATTTGGAGGTTAGGAACTTAGAATTATTACTGTATTGAGATTAGAGAAAAGGAAATGAATGTCTACAGATGTAGTCCATAGTGATAAATTGTTGTTGTATTTTTTTTTCTTAAACAGTGTCAAAATAACAGTTTGTCAAAGAAAACAACTGAAATTTGGGTTGGAAAATGAAGATAGTTCAAGTGTCATGCATGGAATTATTCCAAATGTTATGAGAACATTTTGTTTAAGTTATGTAGAAAAAGGTGAGAAGAGATATCCTTTCTAAATTCTATCAGGAACCTTTTTAAAAATCATCTCTCCTAAGAAGGAACTGAAATTCCATTGTGTGTGACAAACTAATCAAAGAATTCAGACTGCAGCAAAACTGGCTATAAAATATTGCCAATATTAGGGATGAGTTTGGTCAATTTGGTGATATCACATTCAGAGCTTGAGGACCAAGGTAAGATTTCACAATAGACATTTTGAGCTGTAAATTTTGTGTAATGTCCCTCAAGCTAATTGCAGTTACATCATCTTTACAGGAGAGAAAGAATGATAAGCAAAATTTGGCCCTGACCATGACTTAAGCCACATAAAATCTCTTCTTATTTCTAAAGTGGAGTAAAAATACTGCATTTAAAAAAAATAGTTCACTGGTTATAGCTCTGTGGCTTTTATTCTTTACAGGTTTTAGTAACTTCAGTATTAAAATTTTTACTTAAACCCACATGATACAACCATATATATATAACTGATTATGATATATGACCACCTCAGTCAGGAACTGCTTCTTGGATGGATAGACCAGGCAGCCATCTATGTGGTATTATATGAAGACTGCTTTAAGACAAAATTCCCAGTGCTACCCCAACTCTTCTAGGTACTATGACTTTCTTACAAAAGAATTAGCCCTTTGAATTAATCGTTTTTCTATGGAAGGTCCTATCAAAGCAAAATTAGCTTGCTTCTGACACATAATAAACAGCTATTAATATAGCATTGGAAATTAGTTTATTAGATTAGCTATCAGAGACCTGGTAAGAAGCACAGTGGAGGTAAGTTTTGATGAAAGAGAGCAGTCCCAGGATATGACTAGGCAAGGTGTGGTGCCTCAGGGGCAAAAATCATCAGTTAGCCAATATAAATAGTCTATGGCAATATATTACATTAGTGGGTGCTGAACTCCAGCATATCTGGAGTAGTTCATGCATGAACATGAGCTCACCAAATGGAGCAATGCCATCTTTAATGAGGATCAGAGTTTTTTGTATGTTGTCACAGATTCCCATGAGGACACCAGCACATGGAGGAAGCCCTGGAAAAGGGAAAGAGGCAGGGGATTCCCCAAAACAACTTGTGCCTAACTCAGGATGCTGCCTTGGGCTGGCCTTGACTTTAATGTTTCATACTTAGTCAGTCTCCTACTTTTAACAAGCCACGTTTGCAAAAGATCATTTTCTGGGAACTTGGAACATATTTTCCCATAGAAACAATGTCATAAATGGTGCTTATGTTCCCTGGCCAGCCCACAAAAGCTTATTTTACCTATAATGTAGTTGAACTTAAAATGACTGTTGAACCAGGAGAAAACCAAAGCATATTTTAAAGGATTTTTCCCCCAGCATGGGAAAAAGATTCTGGAATAAGAAGAGAATGGAGCAACTCGGGAATACCACTGCCTCTCTGGGACTCTGGGGTGGGTCTGCAAGCACTGGGCCAGCCATTCTTTTATACAAGATGTTCATGAGTTGGATAATTGTCAGTTGAAATCTGTACCGCTTTTGAGCTCCTCATTTAGAGACAATAGTTTTGATCCAACTTGGGCCTGGATTTCCTCCTCACCAAACATCACTGACAGGAGAAATCATGTAATTTGGAAATGATTTCCCTTCTTGCTTTCTATTCACACTAATAATGAAACCACAACACTCCCTTTTGCACTTCTCTAGCATTCCTTGTCTGTCCCACAGCATTTAACATTTAATTATATGCTATCGCACATTGTTCTCCAATTGTTTCAATATGTTACTCTTATTTGTCCTTTGAGATTATTAGCTCTTTTGTGGTAAGGACTTTGCCTTACACTTTGGTTCCATTCAGTATTTATTGAGCGCTTACTGTGTACTGGCTTTCACAAAGACAAAAGAAAAAAAATTCCCTTCCTCCAAGAGCCTTATTTTATATTTTTACGATTCTGACTAAATTGGCAGATATCAATGCAAAATAATTGCTAGAAGAAGAAGATGAATTTTCAGAGCAAATAATACCAGTTTATATGTTAGAACAATAATTAGCTCAAGTGTGGATCAAAGAATGAATCTTTATTTGAACTGTACAGTTGATAGCATTATAATTTCTCCATTTTTTCCCTACAGCTTATGTGAGTTTAAATAAAGTTTAAACTTAATTAAAATATTTGGGAAATAATTTTTAAATAAATACTTCAAACTTTGTAAAAATGGTTCCTTTTTTAAATGTATAAAATCAGCAGTGCATACTCTGTAGATATTTCTGCACAAAATAAATAAAGTATTACTGTCCTTCTGTGAAGTAGATAAGTGGTCCAGTGGATAGAGTTTTGAACCTGGAGTCAGAAATACTTGAGTTCAAATTATGCCTGAGATACTCACTAATTGTATGACTCTCAGCATGTCACTTACGTTTTTGTTGTTTCTATTCCCTTATCTGGAAAATGGGAATGATAGCTCCCATCCACCAGGGTTGTTGTGAGAATCAATTGAAAATAATTTTCATAAAACACTTTGCAAAACTTAAAGTACTATATAAATTCTAGTTATTTTCTTTTATTCTACTATCTATTTTTCTTCTTTACTATCTATTTACTAAGAGTATCTGGGATTCTACTCAAGATATGCATAGGAATCTAGAAGGGAGGACCAATCTCCCCAAGGGAATGTAAAGAAAATCAAGTCACAGAGTGTTAGGGACAGTAGGAAAATGGCACCAAGGCCCTTTACCAAGGCTGACATCCATTGATACCATTAAGTCCAGCTGATTTGTTTAGCACTCAGCAGTGAAATGTACAGTGTTAAAAAGGAACTAAAGTAAGCCAGCGGGTGAGGGAGGATTCGGAGATAATTTTGCTTGGGTAGATGCACAAATTCACCCATGCCTTGACAGCAAATGGGCATCATCTTATAGATTCAGTTGGAGCTGAGGGATAAAATACCACTGACTCTTTGGAAACTATTGAGAGCTTGGCATCTAATTGGAATTTTCATTCTATCAGGGCATATGTAATGGGTCAGCATGGGATTCCACTATGAATTGCTATCCGTTCCATTTGGTGGTTAAACCAATGTATCTTATTCTAGGGAGCTCTGCAGTATTATGAAAAGAGTAGTAAATGAAATATATCCAGTATATTTAACATCTTACCTTGAAATTTATAATTTCATATTTTGAAAGCCATGACTATACTAGATGAGACAAGCTTTTTACCTTCTTATACATATAAAAGCACATACATATTAAACCAAACTAATATAATCTAAGCTAACCAAACCTAACCTAAATTAAAATAAACTAAAATATTGCAGAAAGTAGGGGGTGGGAAGCAAATAACATATTTGTATATGAAAAATAAGTAGTCACATTTCAATTTACTCAGATTCATGGGGGGGAAATTAAGCACCCATGGACTTATGAAGAATTATGATAATTAGAAATATTAAATATCTGACAGTTAATGGATTGTACTCATTAATGAATGTACAGATATTATGACAAATATGATTAGCTTTATTTCTCAGGCTAAGGCAGCATCATTAAATACAAGTTGCCAATATAGTCCAGATTAGAAATACACTAAACCATGACTACTGTTGATTAAATAGAGGGAAATCCTGTCTATATAGTTAACAACTGAATCAGAAAATGTAATAAAACTTTATTTTTACCATTTTAAAACATTTTCCCTTACTTTACTCAAATAACAATTGAAATTAGAGTAAAAAAAAATTGACTTATTGGTCATGCTTTTTAGTGTATCAAACACTAGCCTACTATATTATAGGACTCTATTTTACAGTAACTTAAAATGATACTTCTAAAATATTTAGAAACAACTTATTTGGGGGGGGGGAGGTAGCAAAGTATATCAGTGGATAGAGTGCCAGGCCAGGGATAGGGTGTCCTGGGTTCAAATATGGCCTCTAACACTTCTTAGCTGTGTGACTCTGGGCAAGTCATTATACCCCAGTTGCCTAGCCCTTACCATTCTTTTATCTTTGAACTGATACTTTAGTATGAATTACAAGACAGAAAGTAAGGTTTAAAAAAATAAAACATTTTCTCCAATAGGTAAATATTGTCTTTGAAAATTTCCTTATGTCTTAAAGTGCTTATTAATAGATAGCTTTTTGTCTTCAAATTCAAACACAAACTATGACAGTACAAGCTATCCAGAAAGCAAAACAAACCTAGCATAAATCTAATGTTGATCTTTATGTCCTCTCTTCTTGAACTATTTTACTGGAGTTCTAATGGAGTCATCACCAGATGGTTGCCAGTAATCAAATGAGACTTTTTTTTCAGTCATTTCAACTAATAAAGATCACAAACTAAAGCATAGATGGGCTGGTAGAGGAACCTCTCATATAAATGAAGTCCCTGATCTTTGACATTTCAAAATATCTGCTTTTAAATTTATCTTCTTCTACAGTTAATAAGCCAGCTTATTCTGTCACTTACTCCTTCCTCCCTTTTTTAATCACAAATTGAGATACAATAAGGAAAGAATGTCAAACTAAGTCTAATGATCTCGATTCTAGACTTCATTCTGTCCCAAAGTAGCATAACATTTGCAGAAATTATATACTATTGATATTATATTTCTAAATAATTTAGTATTTTGAAAACTACAAGATGAGGTACTAGGAGGGAACAACTTTTTTGGAAACATTTCAGTCATGACTCATCTGAATGAGGCCATGGGGAAGTAGGTGGAGATGATAAGCGTAGTCAGTAAATGCATGATTGTTAATTGGACCCAGGTTCATTGAACTTGGCAAATGGACTGAAAACCACAATACTGAGAAATTCTATTTGATGGGAAGCCATCTTGCTTCAAAATTGAGTGGGAGGGGAAAAAGAGGATTTGGCCTCTAAGTGCTGAAGTAATTAGAGAGATAAGTGTCTTGGGCTTCAGAAGACAGTGCTTTAGGATCTCATCAACTGGGCAATTGAAAGACCTAGAATTTAGTTTGAATGATGCAGAAATGGACTTCCACACAGGGAAAAAATCAATCTTCACTATGCTTCCTCTCAGAGAAGAAAGATAATGTTTGAGAAAGATATGAAGGTTTCAGATATGGGAGCTCTTTTTTGCCTAGCAAAATTGTTTTACATTTGTTAGTCTCTTTATTTCTCTGAATCTCAAATTATAGTTCATACTCTCTCTTGCCTTCATTTTTATATTATACTTAAGTTATACTATTTTATTTGCCAAATAGAAGATGTGTTCCTTCAAGTCAATGAATTGTCTCTTTGTTTTTCCAGGGCCTAACTGTGTGCCTTATACAAAATAGGTGCTTAATAAATATTTGTTGAATTTAATTGAAATGGAATCAATTGTTCTTTAGACTTTCTTCTATTTCTAAAGTGCTATAAAACTTTTAATTAGTAAAATTATGCATAATTCAGTGTGGTGGTATTATATTTGTGGAGTAATTAATTTAAAGCAACAGGACACTAAGCCAACTTAAAATCTTATCACAATAACCAAGTCATTTTCTAGTCCAACAGAAATGTGGAATAAAAAAAATATATATCATGTCCTGGGCTTTTACTTGAGAATCAAAAAGTGGAAGATACATTGATTACTCATAGGAACAGTGGATGCTAATACTTCATTAGACCAGGTATATGCTTGTTGAAAGATTTATCACTATTGCATCCAGACCAGTCATTACAAAAGATGACCAAGAATGAGACTGGTAAAATGGACCAATGACTAGATGCCAGTAAGATTTAAAGAATTGCCAGATTTTGCTAGCCATGGTGGAATCAGAGGATGGGACAAGATTGAAGATGCAGAATTTGGTGTCTGAGAAGTCCAAGATGAAGACCAGGGAATGCACAGAGCCATGTCCAGAATGGGATTACAAAGATTAAGGCAGTAAAAGTTTCAAAATCCAATGGTCGCCATGATGAGAAATTAGTTTGACTTCTTTGGAAGCAGTTGAAGACAACTGCTTAAGGGCTCGGCTGCTTTTTCTATTTCTTCCTCACTACCTAGTTTATGAAACTGATTTTAAAGAATTCTCCCTTCACATATACACATGAAGGGTATTATATGTAGTATCTGAGCTATCTGTAATTTTGGTTGTAAGAAGTTAAAAAAAAAAACATTTAAACAGGAACCAAGACCTAGGCTATATACTGTATTTCCTGTTCATATGTTGTCTCAGCTGTTTAGAGCTTACAGCATCAGCTGAAGAATGTCCATTTATCACGTAATGCTAATCAGTTATCATTCTACTCTACATTTTGTACAAAACTTAGCTGGGAAGCCTGTTCTGGTTTTGATGGATAGCCAAGCAAGACGGCACATAACCAAAAAAAGGCATAAATACTCACAGATGTCTGGTCATTGCGATGTGTTAAAATCAAAGGAAATTAGAGCTGGATAAGACCTACGTGAGAGAAAAACCCATCAGGAGGAATGAGCAAATTTACTTTATTTTCTGCCTTTCTCCCATAAGCCTATCCTCCTTTCTGGTGGTAAATGTTAACTTTAGAAAACTTCCTTTCATTTATTTGCTTAATTCAATAGTGCATGTGTATCTGTGTGTGAATGTATGTACATTTAAGCATTCATACATATTCTACATGTACATATTTACATATCTATGAATGAATATATATATTTTATATATTTAGAGAAGACATAAAACAGAAATCTCATTTGTCACTAAAAATACACATAAGTCTACCCAAATCACACTTGGAAAGCATGACATAAGTTTTTCTGCTCTTGAGGCCTTGAAAAACAAAACTTCTATATTGTTCATGCTTTGGGTAAGGTATGTTTGTGAGGCATGATTTAAAATAAAGATGGCAAAAAACTAAACCAATTAGAAAAGCAGCAGTTATTTCTCCTTTTCCCCAGTCTATATGAACATGAAGGTCATCTCATTTTCTTCTTTGTTAGAAAATAACAGGAAAACATAAATATTTTTAAACATACATGAAGAAATGTGCTGTTCTTTCATTGTTGTGTATCCACACACTTTATGTCTTCTCTTTCAAGGCAACTTATTTCAAATCATGAGCCGGTTATTTTCTATAGATGTATGCAACATCTGAAAATTATATTTCATTTAAAAATTGTGCTATAGTCCTTGACTATAAATCAGATGAATAATAAATTATAAAATAGTATGTCACTATTTTATTTTCACTCCTTTGATTTTGCTTCCTCAAGAACGGTAAAATAAGTTGTTGAACTCTTTCTCCCTCCCATGAATACCTCCCCATATTGTGATTCTTGAAAAACGACAAACACGTAAGTTTGATATGGATAATTCCTGTTCTAGATTGCCTCTTTCACATATTGTGTAGCAAATTCTTCATCTTAAATTCCTTTACCCAAGGAAGGGACCTGTTGGGTACTACACTTTGGGTAATAGTTTATCTCAAAAAATAACCCACAACTGAGGTTGTTGGTTTTAAATTCAAGCTGCAGCACACAAATTATATCCTTGAGATGAGGCTCAGAAAGGTTTTCTGTTGATATTCCAGCTCAATATTATAAAAGAGAAAAGGATCCTTTGGATGGGGCATTATTCATGATCAAATGTCATAGTTTTTAGAACTTAAAATCAAAGTGATAATAGGATGTCCATGGAAGAAAGTTAGGGTTCCAAAAAAGGCTTTGCAGATTTGAATTCAAAACACTAGAATGGAAAATGCAATGTTGTTACTATAGCAGTCTTTTAATAGATCAGAAAAAAAAAAGGTCAATGTGGCATGAGGTAGGAGCCAACCTTTATTTCTGAAGCCATCATTTTTTAGCATGGGTTGTATAATATCCTGAGTTTTCTTTTGAGCTTAGAATTCATGGCAGTGATTTCTGGCTATTATTTTCTTCTTAAATTTCTTGATAACGGATGTAAAGAAATAATTTTTTAATTTTTATTAATATATAAAAGGGTCAGTTTCTTTTTACTTCTGGAGCTTCCTTCTCTATTTATACAAGGATTATTTTTATCCTCCAATGTAACTGCATGATCCCTGCTGGCTTTTATAAGTGAATTTAGAGGAATAAACAATTTTTAGTATGAAAAGTTCAATGAGAGTAAGAACAGAATGAGGAAATGGACTGACTTGAACTAAGGTGCTGATTTACATTAAACCAGGATCCCAAAATAGAAAAAGGAAATTTGGTTTTTGTTTTTAAACTAGACCAGTTAACAAAATACCACAAAGAAAAAGTAAAGACAAAACCATTTTTTTTCTATCTTCTTTTGCTTTTATAACTAATTTCCCAAAGACCACAATTGAGAAAAAGAAGACATCATTTAGAAATTGTTGCCAACCCTGAGCATATATGATAGAATTAATATTTTAAGTTTTTAAATATGACATAAAAGTTTATCTTATAAATAGAATGCTGCTCTTTATTATCACTACTAAATTGCAACATTATCTGAATAACTTCAATTAATTTATTTATTTAGTATGATAATAGTGGATAGAAAGCCAAACTCACACCCAGGAATATATATATATATATATATATATATATATATATATATGCATTCAAATTCTTCCAGTTACTGATAATGCCTAGGGGATACTAAGCAAATTATTTAACTTCAGTGCTGTAAATAACTCTCAAAGCCTATAAATTGCAGAAACAGTGCTGAAATGCACTGATGGGAAGAGTTTCCTCACCTGGGAATTTCCTATCAATCAATGAAATCACAGCTACAATCCCTATACTTATTTAGTCAAAATATATTTATTAAAAACCCAATACACTATTCTTTATAGAACATGACATAAATAAGTTTGGGAGCTTAAGGTAGTTTCTTCTATTGGCCATATTTGACTAAATATAATGTTCAATCCCTGCCTTCATTGTTTGACTCACATGCTTTTGGTCAAAAGACAGTCTAGACAGAAGTATGTAACAGAATTGTTAAAAATTCATCACAACTAGGAAAATAATTCAAAATCATCAATACTATTCTCATATTCAAAAAAGAGAGTTTTGTTTATTTGCCATAAGATTTAGGGGGTAATAGGCACAGATTTTCATAATACTTTTGTTTTATTTTTCTAAATATCTACAAATACAATAGAATATTTCAAATATTCATTGTCCTTCATACTCATATCCTTCATACATTTATCATTTTTACACATCACTACATTTCCTCTTGTTCTCATCTTATTCTTTCTCTTCACAGCAATTTTCCTTTTTTCTCTCACTCCCTCAACCTAACAATCTCTCTGAGAATTTATCTTCAATGTCAGGGAAGAGAAGCCTCCTGGCTATAGGCTATCTGAAGTAACTTAGGACCAGAATAGCTGCCAATAAGTATCCACATATCTGGCTGCCATTTTTACCTCTACATGAACTGGAGGAATGTGAGGGAAAGAGGTAAAGAAAATAGACAGTAGTTATATTTATCTGTCCAGATGGAGGCAGAGGTAGGAATGATTCCCAGTAAAGGTCAAACTACCAATTTAGTTCTTCATCAAAGCAGACAGTTTGCATAGAAAAAGAGAGGTTTGATATGATGCAGAATGAATCCTACCATTTCATGTTTTCTTGGGAGAAGGTAGGTTGGCTATCCTCAGAGCCAATGGAGAGTAGTTATAACATATGCTTCTCATAAATTTTCAATTCTCCTAGGATCAAGATTCAGTAGAGGAGGAATTTGAAGAGAAAAAGAAAAAAAAATAACACCAGCCACCCTGAGTAGGCATGCATCCTAGATTCCCATCATTCAGGAGCATGGTAAAGAGGTGATGAAAGAAGTTGGCAAAGGCTCAGGAAGTACAAAGATGCTGCCCTTATTGCTGTTCAATGCTTTTTGGCTCTTGGCCCCCGATGTCAAGTGAGTAGCAAGTGGCAAATTGCCAAAGATCAAAAGGCAATGGCAATATTGACGTGAACACTGCCCATAATGAGGAACCATCCTTGAATGTCTTAATGCAAGGTTTATAGTCAAGGCAGAACTCATCAGAAAGTTATATAAGAGCCATTATACATGACACCTCAGGCCTTACTCTTTTGGTCTGGTTTCAGAAATACATCTAACTCTCTGAGTTGAATCTGAAAAAATGGTAGAAAAATCCACCACATAGACAAATTATGGCAATAATCATTTCTGCTACAGAACTTCTTGAGTTGTTATTCAGCCATTTCAATTGTGTCCAATTCTTTGAGACTCCATTAGGGGTTGTGTTGGCAAAGATACTGAAATGGTTTTTCACTTTCTTCTCCAGCTTAATTTACAAATGAGGAGAAAGAGGCACACAGAGTTATGTGACTTACCTAGGGTCACAAAGCTAATAATTATCTGTGGCTAAATTTGAACTCAGAAGATGAGTTTTTTCTGACTCTGGACCAGGCCCTCTATCCACTGTACCACATACCTCCCTGAACAGATTGACTGCATCCTAAAATAAGCAGAGATTGCCTCTGAACTCAGTATTAGTATAACTAAGAGAAAAACACTATTAGCAACATTAGTGTAAAAATATACTTTTAAAATAATTTTAGTAGACCAACAACTTTGGTAGTCATCCATACTTTTGGAAGATCCTGTTGAGGATGAAGAATGAGATGAACTATCAGGAATAGAATAACATGGAATAAGAAAATAATGTGATCTTATAAAATAATTTTGCTATTCATGAACATGAAAGAAAAATATTTGTTGTGTTTTTATGGTTCTGCAAAACATGCCACTTTCCTACCTTCTCAGTGTTCTCACATTTTACAGCCCCCCATTTACAACAAGCAGTGCTGTTCTATTTGCTGTTCATTTCATATGATTCCATTTCTCATTTCCATACCTTTATGCTTGCTGTCTTCTAAAGCCTGAAATTCTTTCCCTCAGCAATGTAATTTCTTGATACCCTTGGCTTCTTTTAGCACCTCATTTCATATTCTTTGCAAGCTTAAAGAAACCCTGTTCTAGATCTTCTAGTATTGCATATAGCAGATGGAATTTAAGTTATCTCTTTGCACTGACTGGTTCTCTTTATAGGAAAAGCTCATCTAGTTTTCTAAATATGAATATATACATACATACATACTATATGTGTGTAATATATACATATGATTTAGTTATATATGTGTTGAATATATATATACACATATAAACATATTTCATATATCTATGTGTATGTACTATAAATATGTATATCTAAATCATATCTGTTCTGACACCATTTCCTGCTATCACATCTTGGGATCTATGGCCTCTTTGCAAGAGATGTTCCTGGCCCTTCCATTCACTTGAGCCTTCCTCTCTAAGGTGACTTACTTTCAACTTGGTATGTATCTTGTACATGCATTTTTCTTCATATGCTATTGCTTCTTTAATAATTAAGATCTTTAAGAGCAAGTATTGTTTCTGAGCTTTTGCCTTTCTTCCTACCCCCGGTACTTAGGATAGTGCCTAGGCATATTAAGCATTTAATGAATGCTTGATGATTGATGACACTGATTGATTGATATTTGGGGGGGATTCTAGAGTGCCATATTTAGCAGTCAAATTATATCATATTAAAAAGATAGGTTTTTGCATAAAATAATTCTTTGAAAGAGCTGTAGATCCAAATATAATCAAGAATCCTCATTTCCTCCTAGTTTATTCTGGACCTGACTCAAGTCCATATAAAGAGCTTGTTCAACATATATGTATCAATGAACCAATTAAATACGTTGTCATTGACCAAAAGAACAATGAATGAAGTAATTTAATAGCATTTATTAAGACATTATACTATACTTCCAAGCACTGTGTTAAACACTAGAGATACAAAATGAAAGACTGACAGTGTCTGCCTCAAGTATCTATCTTTTCATAGGGAAAGATAACATATATTAAGAAGTGATGGCCAAAGAAGGATGTTTTGGTGGTAGAAAATAAAGATTTGTCAAGTTAAGCAATAGGATAGCTAATTGACATGCTCTTACCAGAAGCAATGTTACCAGTGATGTGATTATGATTCCCAAAGCAAGAGATAGAAAGAGGGAAAGCAATGATACTTGAATGAAGAAAGAGTGTGTTATAAATATAATGTAATATAACGTATTGTATATTATTTTATATAAAATATAAGTTAATACAAAAATAAATTTGAAAGATTCAAGATCTCTGATCAGAGTAGTTACTTTGAACTTAGAGTTACTGAGAATATTTTAAATTTTTATAATTTGGTTGAGTTTCATATTTATTCTGGTAATGATTAAAAATACAGAACATTGTACTATAAGCACTAGCAGTAGCAACTAGAGAAGAAAAAGAATTTTAACGTATTAAAATAGGTAATGAGGAGACCAAGCTATCATTCTTTATGAATGATAGGGTCTACTTAAAGAATCCTAGAGAATCAATTAAAAAGCTAGTGAAATAATCAACAACTTCAGCAAAGTTGCAGGATACAAAATAAACCCACATAAGTCATTAGCATTTCTATATATTTCCAACACATCTCATCAGCAAGAATTAGAAAGAGAAATTCCATTTAAAATCACCCTAGACACTATAAAATACTTGGGACTGTATCTGCCGAGACAAACAGAGGAACTATATGAACACAACTACAAAACACTTTCCACACAATTAAAACTAGATCTAAAAAATTGGAAAAAGTCATTGCTCATGGGTAGGATGAGCTAACATAATAAAAATGACAATCCTACCCAAACTTATTTATTTATTTAGTGCCATACCCATTGAACTACCAAGAAACATTTTTTAATGAATTAGGAAAAAACATAACAAAGTTCATTTGGAAGAACAAAAGATTAATGATATCCACGGATATAATGAAAAAAAAAATGTGAAGGAAGGTGGCCTAGCAATACCAGATCTCAAATTATACTATAAAGCAGTGGTAATCAAAACAATATGATACTGGCTAAGAGACAGAAAGGAGGATCAGTGGAACAGTCTTGGGGTACGTGTCCTCAGCAAGACAGTCTATGATAAGTCTATGATAAGGAAAGATCCTAGCTTTTGGGATAAAAATCCACTATTTGACAAAAACTGCTGGGAAAATTGGAAGACAATATGGGAGTGATTGGATTTGGATCAGCATCTCACACCCTACACCAAGATAAATTCAGAATGGGTGAATTACTTGAATATAAAGAAGGAAACTATAAGTAAAATTAGTGAACCCCAAATAGTATACTTGTCAGATTTTAGGAAAGGAAAGATTTTAAGAACAAGCAAGAGTTACAAAAAATTACAAAATATAAAATAAATAATTTTGATTACATTAAATTAAAATGATTTTGTACAAACAAAACCAATGCAACTAAAATTGGAAGGAAAGTAACAAATTGGGAAACAATCTTCATAACAAAAACATGTGACAAAGGTCGAATTACTCAAATTTATAAGGAGCTAAATTAATTGTACAGAAAAAAAATCAAGCCATTCCACAATTGATAAATGGGCAATGTGGAAAGGAAACAAGATTGACAGTTGGTGGGGAAAGGGACAACTGGCAGTGGCAGTTGGGTCTTATGACTAGCACTTCCTTCCTGTCTGGTTTACTTGCTTCCTGGTGTTGGAGGTAGGAGGAGTGTTGGCTTCCCAGTCTGGATGAGGAGTGCCTCTACTTGGTTCAGCCTGAAGACACAGGCCCAACCAGCTCTGAAAGTTAGAACTATTCTTGTCACTTTCTGTCTACTGCTAAGATTCTGAAATTGACAAAACTAGCACAGAGGACAGGAGTGGGAGAAACCCTCTACCAGCCAGTGAAGTCTGGCCTCAGCTCCAAAGCTGAGCTTCCTCATTTAGGGACCAACCTTATTTAGGGACCTCTCTCTTCCCTTTTTCCCTGATACCTCGCCAATCAAATTGGCTATTAAAATTTCTCTTATTAGAATATCGCAGTCAGATAAGTGGACTATCTTTTCTGGGTATAGAGGGAGCTGAACATCAGCTCAGTCATTCAACGACAAATGGTCCTTAGCAGACCCCAGCTGCTGTCTCTCATCTGGCTCACCAAAAACTGTAATATTTATAGGGAAAGATGGGGGGATTGAAAAAAACAGGGGATAAGGAAGGTTTGTAGCAGGGAATGGAGGACTTTAAGGGAGAGAGAGAATATTGCTGCTGGTGAGGCAAAGATGAGAGATGCCCCCTGCAAGGCAGGAAGGAAGTGCTAGTCACAAGACCCAACTGACCCCCCTCCAGTTTCCCTTTCCCCCACAAACTGTCAGTCTTGTTTCCTTTTCACAATAAAGAACATGAATGGGCAATTTTCAGATAAAGAAATCAAAATGATTAATAAGTACATGAAAAAATGTTCTCAATCTCTTATAATCAGAGAGATGAAAATGAAAACAACTCTGAGGTACCACCTTACATCTATCAGATTAGCTAAAATGACAGCAAAGGAAAATAATGAATGTTTGAGGGGATATGGCAAAATTGGGACATTAATGCATTGTTGGTGGAGTTGTAATTGATTCAGCCATTATGGAGGGCAGTTTGGAACTATGTCCAAAGGATGCTACAAGTCTGTCTGCCCTTTGCTCCAGCCATAGCACTACTGGGTTTGTACCCCAAAGAGGTAATAAGGAAAAAGACTTGTACAAGAATATTCACGGCTAAGCTCTTTGTGATGGCAAAAAACTTGGAAAATGAGGGGATGTCCTTAATTTGGGGAATGGCTGAACAAATTGTGGTATCTGTTGGTGAGCACTATTGTGCTGAAAGGAATAATGAACTGGAGGAATTCCATTGGAATTGGAATGACCTCCAGGAATTCATGCAGAGTGAAAGGAGCAGAACCAGAAGAACATTGTACACAGAGACTGATACACTGTGGTACAATTGAATATAATGGATTTCTCTACTAAAGCAATGCAATGATCCAGGACATTTCTGAAGGACTTATGAGAAAGAACACTATCTACATCCAGAGGAAGTACTGTGAGAGTAGAAACACAGAAGAAAAACAACTGCTTGATTACATCGTTTGAAGGGGATATGATTGGGAATGTGGACTCTAAATAATCACCCTGGTACAAACATCAGCAATATCAAAATAGATTTTAATCAAAGACACATGTAAATCCCAGTGGAATTGCACATTGGCTATGGGAGTGGTAAGGAGAGAGGAGGGAAAGAACATGTCTTGTAACCAAGGAAAAATATTCTAAATTGACTAATTAAATAAAATTTAAAAAAATAAAATAGGAAACAGTGGTGATCAAAAAAAGCACATACATGGCCATTGCTTGGGCCTGACATACTGATGACCTCCTGATCTGGGCTTACTGCATTGAAATATCCAACAATCTTTCTGCCTTTTGTCTCAAATACTCCAAACCTCATGTAGATCCAGTGCCCCAACACCATATATAAGGCCTCTCTGAAGGTCCCTTAATGAGCTAGTCAAGCAATAGGCTTATTGTACTGAATGCATGCTGTTTTACTCAATAAAAAGTGGTTGCACCTGTCTCCTGTTATTTTGTATCTCAGTTTACAGTTGGTGTTATTTCATGCCTCAGTTTATGTTACCAGCCATGATTTCACTCTGCTGATTATAACATATGCTAACGATTTAGTTCCTGTTAGAAAAGTGACAGACTTACAATGGCAGAATGGGTTATATACCTTCCATCACGACTAATGCAGACATTTATTTTGCTTAATTTTATACTTTGTTACTTAGTTTGGGAATTGGGTTGTGGGGTTAGGTAGGGTTTGTTTTCAAAAGGCTGAGAAAGAGAGAGGAGGAAGAAAATAAATTCCTTCCAGTTGAAAATTACTGTACAATTTTAAAAGACTTGATGAAAGGTACAAAAAGCTATCATAATCAGTGTCACTTTTCTTGGAGATCTTTTAAAACTTCAGCCTCTCCAGTGCAAACATACAACTGCTATATAAGTGGAAAATAGGAAATAATAATAATGATGATAACAGTAAAAAGAAAGCTGAAGCATATGAGATGATTTATTTACTCATTACAGAAGGAGCTGGAAAATAGAAGTCAATTCCTCGTTTCTGGATTAGAAAAAAATTAAATTTTCATCCTTCAAAGAGAAATGTTCCTTCAGATATTAGGATATAAATGAAATTTTAAAGTTTAAATAAGTCCCTGTTTAAATATTTTTTTTTTGTTTTTCATCAGCATGATTTTAAGGGTAAATTAGCTCTCCTCAATGCATATATGCATAGATTGTCTAATCTTTGTATCTAGAAACCATTTGGCTCTCTTCAAGGATAATGTGCAAAATATAAATTTGAAAGTCAATATAAATATGCTCATATCACTTCATATAGAAATTCTTATTTGTTCCTGGGCAAGGGAAATCAGAAGTCAGGAGATAATCTAGAACTAAAAGTCAAAATTAATTCAAATTAAAGTTCAATATGAGGAAGCCTATTTTGTCTATCTATCTATCTTTCTGTCTATCTATCTATCTATATGTAAAATAAGGAAACTACAGTGATTAGTACACTAGTGTTTTTATGTCATGTGTCTGAAGGAATTGACTTTATTTCATTTATTTATTCCATTGATATTACTTAGTCTAGATTACTCGAATACTCCCCTAATGGTGTTACTGCCTGGAAAAAAAAAAAAGGAAAAATAAAACCTTCAGTAACTCCAGGAACAATGCACCCAGAACTTGCTGACCTATTCAAAGTATATATTTCAGTTTAATATCAGTACATTTATTGTTTCATCAATTTGAAGCTCTTATTCAAATTTGCCATTTCGCAGAGCTTCAATCCCAGAGTAGAAGCAGGAATTTAGAATAATCACTGAATCCTTCAGTGTGCATTTCTGTCCTAGTTAGCCATCTAGAAGCAAATTTATTTAGTGACTAAAGTTGATTTTACTCTTTTATAAATCTTGGTTTTTGCTTTTTTGTGTTTTGCCCTAAACTCCTAGCTACTGTCTGGACATCAGGTTTTTAGCAGACTGTCAGAGCCCAGCTACCTGGTATAGCAGTATACCCTTATATTGCTTTTTGGTTCCCCTGAGGTGAAGCGAAAGGGCCAATGTGAATGATCCCCATAGAGTACCAGCACACTCAACCTACATTAATCACTCCTAGGAACAATATAGCTCGTGGCTAAAATATCTAGGACATGATTTCACTTTCTGCTTCTATCTTTACTTCATTTCTTTCTGTATTGAAATTCAGTTACCTGCCATTTTTTCCTATGAAAATTCCATAGCATTTATTGAGTTTCCTAAAAAGTTCCTCTTTCCAGTAAACCTCTGACTCTTTACTCAAAGTAAAATTGAGAAAATGGGTCCTATGACAAAGAAGAAATGATTGAACTAGTGGGGTATAAGTTATCAGCTCCACCTGCTTCCTTTCATTCTCATTCTCATGGGTCCTCATAATAAATATCTTCTAAAATCTTGCTTAACAGTTTGCAATAGGAGAAATACTCAAGATTTATATATATACAATATCAAAATATAAACACTTAAGCAAGGGTAGAATCCTGGAATTAATAAGCGTTTGGAAGCTGTGATAATTTTGGGAATTGTCAACACTAAATAAGAATCAGCAAAATATTTAAGGTCAATAAAAATCCAGTTATTCTTCACCAAACTCCCCATCTTGTACATATACACATTACATTGGTGTGAATGCCTTTTAACCATGTGGGATTTCTAAGGAAAAAAATTCCTAGACATTTGGCTACTCAGAGAGACCAGATACAATTTCTTTCGATAACTTAAAATGATGAATAAACACCAGACAATGAAATCAAAGGATGATGAAGTCCAATGAGGACAATTAAGAGGGGAAAAACCTCAGAAAAAGGCAGATCTAAACAATTTTTAAAATGTTTCTTTTTCTATTGCAAACAGAACTCAAACATACAGTTTAGAGATAGAACTTCAGAGGATCCCTAGCATGAATAGTTGTTATGTGTCATTAAGAATTTTTCCCTCTCATATCGCACATATACAAGGCATTGTCCAATAGCTGTACCTCTTGAAAGCTTTATGTTTTGAATAGTAGGCAGAGAACAACAGGAGTTCTTGGGCAATTTAAGTTATTTAGGTCACTCCTGATGTTTTTAATTCTATTATCCATTTCACTCTAATTTGAGATTTCTGACATTTGGAATAAGGCCTCTTTTTGGATTCATTGAATTAATGTTTGAGAGTAAACCCCAATGGGCACTGATTTAGGGGAGATAACATAATACAGTGAAAATAGTATTGTCTTTAAAGTCAGAAGATAGGGTTCAAGTTCTACCAATTACATTTAATACCTATACAATCTTGGTTAAATGATTTAACTTTTCTGGGACTCAGTTTTCTCATATAAAAATGAAAGTAATGGGAGAGATTCACTTTAGATCAACATCTAAGACTCTACACCAAGATAAACTCAGAATGGGTGAATGACTTGAATATAAAGAATAAAACTATAAGTAAATTAGGTGAACACAAAAGAGTATACTTGTCAGATCTTTGGGAAAGGAAAGATTTTAAGATGAAGCAAGAGTTGGGAAAAATTACAAAATGTAAAATAAATAATTTTTATTACATTAAATTAAAAAGGTTTTGCACAAACAAAACCAATGCAACTAAAATTAGAAGGAAAGCAACAAATTGGGAAAAATATTCAAAACAAAAAACCCTAACAAAGGTCAAATTACTCAAATTTATAAAGGGCTAAATTAATTGAACAAAAAAAATCAAGCCATTCCCCAATTGATAAATGGGCAAGGGACATGAATAGGCAATTTTTAGATAAAGAAATAAAAACTATCAATAAACACATAAAAAATGTTCTAAATCTCTTGTAATCTAAGAAATGCAAATTAAAAACAACTCTCATATACCACTATCAATAAACACATAAAAATGTTCTAAATTTCTTGTAATCAAAGAAATGCAAATAAAAACAACTCTGATATGCCGTCTTATATCAAGCAGATTAGCTAACATGACAGCAAAGGAAAGTAATGAATACTGGAGGGGATGTGGCAAAGTTGGGATATTAATGCATTTGCTGGAGGAATTGTAAATTGATCCAACCATTCTGGAGGGCAATTTGGAACTATTTCCAAAGGGCACTAAAAGACTGTTTGCCCTTTGATCCAGCCATAGTACTGCTGGGTTTGGACCCCAAAGACATAATAAGGAAAAAGACATGTAGAAGAATATTGGTAATCTTGCTCTTTGTAGTGGCAAAAATTTGGAAAATGAGGGGATGCCCTTCAATTGGAGAATGGCTGAACAAATTGTGGTATCTGTTGGTGATGGAATACTATTGTGCTCAAAGAAACAATGAACTGGAGGAATTCCATATAAACTGGAATGAACTCCAGGGATTGATGCAGAGTGAAAAGAGCAGAACCAAGAGAACATTGTACACAGAGACTGATACACTGTGGTACAATTGAACATAATGGACTTCTCTACTAACAGCAATGCAATGATCCAGGACATTTCTGAAGAACTTATGAGAAAGAACACTATCCACATTCAGAGGAAAATCTGTGGAAGTAGAAACACAGAAGAAAAACAACTGCTTGATCACATGTGTCAATGGGGATATGATTGGGGATATAGACCATAAATGATCACCCTAGTGCAAATATCTTGACCAAAGAGACTTGTAAAACCTAGTGGGAGGGGGATTGAGGGTAGGAAAGTAAAAGAGCACAATTTTTGTAATCCTGGAAAAATGTTATGAATTAATAAATTAAATAAATTTTTTTAAAAAAGTAAATAAAAATGAGAGGAATTTTTAGTTAGAAGTCTTCAAGATCCTTTCTAATTCTACAGGTCTGCCATCTACATGTTCTCCTTTGCTTTATGGTCAAGAAATAGCACATTTAAAAATTTTTATTTTCACATTCAACATAATATTATTCTAGAAAATATGTAATTCTGCTGAAAGCCTAATACAATAGTTTGCTGGAATATCATTCTCTAGATACAACACATTCTAAATTAAAGTAGACTAATATAAACATTTCCACTCACAGATGAAGTAAGGCTGAGTTACATGACCTACCACCTGGCATCACCTTGTGAGATGATCTAAGCATCTAAATCCTGCAATAATAAGTCAACCCTCTATATACTGTAACATGGGCATGAGTTTAGTGTGATGCCTTGTTATCATTAATGATTTACTTTATCACTGATTTTCATCCCACTACCAAGATTATGCCACATTACTCTAGACAATATGATTCTTTCTATATTTGGTCACATGCAAAGAGTTCCTCTCTAGAAGATCATGACCTATCTATGGTTTAGACATCCTATGGAGTTGCCTTAAGGCTGGTGATGGTGAAATGACTAGTTCAGAATAAAACAATCTATAAATATGAGAGATATGAACCACAGTTTTACTGAATTGAAGACCAATGCTATATTTTACACTATTAAGCAGGTGATAAAAACAATTAAAGCAAACTTCTAATAATCCAGGGGAAGCAGGCCCCCAAACATAGAAACTTATCTCTAACAACTGTATCCATATATGTATATATAAGAGTTTTAATATCTCTGACCCTAACAAAACAATGCCAATGATTCTATTAAGAATAAAAGATAAAAATGTCACTTTGTGTAGAAATGTTTGCACTGTTTGCACCCCTGAGAGGAAACACCACTGGGTTCAGATTCTGAATTTGTTTTGTTATTTATGTACTCCTTAATAAAAGCTGACATTTATAGTACCTTTTAGCCAAAGATCACCAGGACTTAAACATTTATTCAGCATTAAAACTATATGTGTGTATTTATAGATAATGAAATTTCTTCCTTTTTTCACTGCTAAGCTATCTCATCTTTGATTATCATGTAGAACCAGTTGCACATTTTTCCTTCATCACATTGAATCACTGTGTTCAGTAGATCTGCAAGTGAACAAAGCTCATCACTTTAGATGGCATCTTAAGGAATATACAAAATTAAATATCCTATTTGGAATAAAGCAGATTTGTCTGTGATCCCCTTTTGTTCTTCTATGATAAAAGATCGTATTAATATGCAAAATAAGTTTGATGGTTTTTATGCCTCAGTTCAAACATGGCTCCACCAATAACATAATGCCATGCTGAAAAATGTCATTGTTCTATCAGAAACAGCTTATTCTTAATAGTCAATGAAAATAGTGTAAAGCAAGTAACATAAATACACAATCCTTTCTCTTCCCATAGAATGTAAGCTCCTCAGAACCAGGAGAACCTCATACACAGAGACTGACACACGGTGGAACAATCGAACGTAATAGACTTCTCCATTAGTGTCAATGCAATGTCCCTGAGCAATCTGCAGGGGTCTAGGAGAAAAAACACTATCCACAAGCAGAGGACAAACTGTGGGAGTAAAAATACGGAGAAAAAGCAACTGCTAGACTACAGGGGTGGAGGGGTTATGACTGAGGAGAGACTCTAAATGAACACTCTAATGCAAATACCAACAACAGGGAAATGGGTTCAAATCAAGGACACTTGTGATACCCAGTGGAATCATGCGTCAGCTATGGGAAAGGTGTGTGAGTGTGGGGGGGAGAAAATGATCTTTGTCTCCAATGAATAATGCTCAGAAATGACCAAATAAAATAATGTTATATTTAAAAAAAGAATGTAAGCTCCTTGAAGGCAGGAAACAAGACTTCTATTACTAGAATTAGTATAGTATCTCACACTTTACAAGCACTAATTAAATGCTTGTTTTTATAGATTGGATCAAAATAAGATAAAGGATAGGAAAAAAAGGCTATCACAGAGGAGCTAGAGAATGCAATGAATAGACCACTGGGTCCAGGATCAGGAAGATCTGAGTTCAAATCCTGATTCAGAAATTTACTGACTTAATAACCTTGAACAAGTTATTTGAGCTCTGTTTGCTCAAGTTTCCTTAGTTCTAAATGAAAATAATAATACTATCTCCCTTTCCAGGTCAAGAAGCAATTGGTTAAATTCAGATGAAAATGGATTTCAGTTGGGATTTTATGAGTATAATCGTTTGGTGAAAGCCATTTTTTTCAGATGCCCTTTGTTGTAAAGGAGAGACACAATGACTTGAAACAACTTTTCAGTGTTCCTTGTGAATTTTAAATATTGTTACTTTCAATAAATATATCCTCCTTGAAATTTTGCTATGAAGAGTGAATTCTTCAGACCTTAGAGAGTCTCCATGGTGGTCTGATGTATTTTGTCTAGCCTTTTTGTAGTGGCTGACAAATATTTCTATTGTACTACTGACCAAACCAAATTTAGCTTAATAAACTAATAAAATCATACAACACTATTGATATATATACATCAATATGTAAAAATTGAATCCTTCTTGGGTGAAATACATCATGCCTGATATTGTGGGTAGACAAAGATAACTACCTGCTCTAAAGGTATATATATATATATATATATATATACATATACATATCTATGTATATATAGATATATTTATATTTTAGGTTAGGTAGCTATCTTTTTCTATACACAAAACTAGGCATGCTTTTCACCTAATAAGCATTCGATTTATTTGTATGAATACACACATATATTTTAAATGGAGTAAGAGAATATGAATTTGTATTGTAGGTTTCTCAGTAACTAGTTATATTACACTGGACAGTCTCATCTTTTTGGACCTCAAGTTCCCTGTCTTTAAAATGATAGATATGGATTTCTCTATTTCAATGGCCGCTTTCAACTCGTAATGCCTGGCCGAGCGGAAATCCCACTGGATCTGATATTGGAGTACTTCTTTGTGTTACTTAATACTTGAATGACCTTGTCAATATTGGAGGAGACCTTGAAAGTCACTTCACCTCTCGAAGACTCTGTTTATTCCTCTGTAAAAAGAGGGGATTGGATTAGAAGACCTTTAAGGTCTCTTCTAATTCTACATCTGTGTAATGTTAGGATCTCAAGTCTAGATGAATCTTTGCTGTCTGTGCCTTTCTGTGTTTGGCACAGACAGCTGATCCTGATCAAGGGACAGGGTAGGAGGCACTGTTGGCTTTGGCAAGGCATTGGGAGGAAGGCTCGGAGCCCTCAATCTGTCATCTGAGCAGACTGAGCTCCCAGGATCCGACTCAATCCCCAATCCTACTCTAGTCTTGCTCCATACAGATTTGTTTATTTTCTTCATTACCTCATCTTATTTTTCAGTTCATGTTTTCTGCTTTGCCCCTTTCCAAAGTGCTTCTGCCTGCTTAGCACTTTTGATGGAATAGATTTGATCTATTACTACTATGTTTGCCCTTGCCAAGCCAGAACAAGGTATATATATGGACCATGATCTGTTGCATCTGTATGTTTGTGTGTGTTAGAGACAAAGGCAGAGAGAAAATGAATTAGCATTTTACCTAAAAAGTTTATTAAATTTACTTGTTATAGTAACATAATAATAAAATAGTATTGATGCAAATAAAGCATATAGATTTTGTTGCCCTCCAGAAATCACTGTTGTGTCAATCCATTTTCTTTCCTTTAGAAGTGGCAAGTTATAGCATGTAAAGCAAAACGGCAGTTTTCTTCTTTTACTTTTCAAATCATTTATTGTAAACTTAAAGAAAATACATGTATAACCCAGTGGAATTGCTTATCAGCTCTGGAAGCAGGGAGGGGAACAACATGAATCATGTAACCATGGAAATCATGTAGATTTGTTACTAGAATAAAATAAAGAAAAAAATTAATATTATAAACTTAACTTTAAATACCAGAAAAAACTCTGAAATGTGTTTTACAAACCTTTACATTGATTTCATGGGTTTCATTACTTATGAAATAGCTTATCAATTATTTCCTCAAAGTCTCTTAAAAGTTTGTTTTTGGTCATTCTATTTTTACATAACCTAAAAATGACTTCTTGCCAAAATGACTAGGGGATGTCTTATTTAAACCATTAATGAAATATTCAATGAAATTATAAATAAACAATAATTAAAAAGAAGTCTTATCTATTAAAGAGACAGGTAATATAATGGTAGAGAGCAATAGAAATTTGGCCATGTCTGGATTTACCAAAGAAATTGTAATATTGTGAGATTTTAAAATATCTATCTTCCATCTTAGAATCAATTTTGTGTATTGATTCCAAGGCAGAGGAGTGGTAATGGCTAGGCAATGGAAGGTAAGTGACTTGCCCAGGGTCACAGAGATAGGAAGTATCTGAGGCCGTATCTGAACCCAAGAATTCCTGTCTCTTTGCCTGGCTCTCAAACTACTCAGCCATCCAACTATGCCCATATAATATTGTTTTAAGAAGATGAAATATCTTTCTGCCATGGATAAAAACCATATTTTTAAACCCATTATATGCTGGTTTTAATATAGTTTGGTTTTAAAATTATATTGAATGAAAAGCTTGATTGATAAAGAAAACCATCATGTCTATAGTCAACTAGATCTAACCAATAGATAGAGCACTAGGTCTAGAATCAGGAAAGGACTGAATTCAGATCCTGCCTCAGAAATATATGAGCTATGTGGTCCTGGACAAGTCAGTTTACATATTTGTTTCCTCATCTGTAAAATAGGTACAATAATAATGCCAACATCCCAAGGTGTTTGTAATGAAAAAATAAGATCATATTTGTGTGGTATTTTGTAAACCTTGAAGTGTCATGTAAATGTTAGTTTGTAGCAGTAGTTGTAGTGATGGTGGTAGTTGTAGTAGTAATAGAAATAGTAGTGGTACTTGAATTTTATAAATTATCATTTGTAAAAGAAGGCACAAATTAGAAGCTACCAAAATTTGACAACCTAATATAGAAATGAGTACATTATATAGCTTTAACAATCAATTAAAAATCATAAAAAAATTATCTGATTCTGTCTTAAAGTGACAGTCTACTTTCCAACCTTTGACCCTATTTATTTTGTGCTTTTTCATTTAAAACCCATCCAGTATCCTTGAGGACAAGCCATGATTTACAAATGTGCCTTCCCAATAAAGTCCTTATTTAGTTCTGCATTTAGTAGCCTTGAATTCTTAGATATCATTTTTAAAGTTATATTACAAAAAGTAAGTTCTATCAGATATGTGGAATAACATTCTTGAATGCATTAACAAAGGTCATTGTTTCATTTTTCTACACAGGTAAATTTCAGCAATCCCAAATAGAAATAAATATTTGATCCCACTTCCTAATAAAATTATCAGAAAACTGATCATTTCATCACTGCCTTTAACTTCCTATCAAAACCAATCACTAATTTAATAAAAAATTCTCTAAAATTATCTTTTTACCAAATATGCCTTACTTTTTATCTTTTATTATTTTAACATTAGAGATTCAATTTAATTCAACAAATATTTATTAAGCCCTCACTCTGTGCCAGTCATTTTTCAAGGGACAAGGGATATGAAAAGAATAAAAAACTGTTTCTGCTTTTAATAAAAACAGACATATGTATGCATATACATATGTACATATATGTACACAAATATGTGTATAATTTTCTTAATCAGAAGAAAGTAAAGCAAAAAAAAACCCCAATGATAAGTAATATTCACTTGAATCCATCCTTGATAGAATTATTAGAAACTGAATCAAAGAATCCTTAGAATTCCTTTTCAAGGGGAAAGGGAAAAGAAAAAACCCTAGCACCCTGCAATGCCAATTTACATAGTGGGTTTGGAAAAGAGTCAACATATCCATAGCTGATTGAGATTGCTCCCTAAATCATGAAATTACATCCACCCCAGGAGTTGTGATTACTTTCATCAGAAAGGTGAAAGTTCTTTGCTCGGTCAGATTACTTTCAGCAATGTGTCACTAGCTCGTTGGCCATATGTTTCCCGTTGTAAGATGCCCTGGGAGAGTTATGGATACAGTTTTGCCGCCAGGGAAATGATAAATTTCTCTCCATTTAAGACATTAACTTTATTCCACTTTGTTCTAACACTGTGTACAGACAATGAGAATGATATAGTAGCTCCCTATTTTCTCAATGAATATAATTCAATATGAGCCTCATGGAGCTTCTCTCTGACCTTATCAAACCTGACTTACTTTCTCCACCCTTTTTGGCTGCTGTTTTTTTTGTCTCAGATCACCAATTTCTCTGTTCACTCTCTCTGTTCACTGTGGAAATCTTAAGATAAGTAAGCTTGAGTTGAGATTTGCTCTCAGGATTACCCATGGTACCCAGATCACTTCCCTGATGTATATGCAATTTCATTTATTCAGCTGTGGCAACTGATGTGGAAAACCAGAGCTTAGAATCACTGGCTTTCTATTCCTTTAAGTACAGACCATTTATGATGGTGAAAATGAAATTACCGACCCACAAAATATTTTACTCCCAGAGCTTGAAATTTTATCTTGAACTATAGGAAGAATCTTTTACACAAACCAGCTTCACTGTCCAAGGAGGAAAAAAACAATTTTTGTAGTTCATCATTTCCCATTTTTGGTTTCCTGAATGCATTGGTAGCCAATAGATTAAAGATGACTGTCCCATTTAAAGAGAAATATGAACTCTTTGAGAATAGTCTCAATTTCCCCCACCTACACGTGATACTTTACTTACTCTTGTACCTTACCTAGAAAAGTGCCTCATTTACGTATGCCTTTGTGTGTGTGTGTGTGTGTGTGTGTGTGTGTGTGTGTGTGTGTGTGTGTTTATGGGAATGAGGGTAGGGTGATGATCTAGATTCATAATTTCATCAGCCTGTGGAATGTCCAGCATAGAAATTCTCTCTACCAATGTAAATGAGCCACCTGTCTATAACTTAAAATCTTAGACAGTTGACTCCATTCCTCAAATGATGAATAATTTACCAAAAGATACACAGCCAAAATCTTTGAGATATGAGATTTGAATTCTTCCTGACTCCAAGCCTATATCTCTATGTACTTTGCAAATACTAGGTGCATTCTAAATGTTGGTGGAGTTGAATGAAATGTGAATATTACTTATTTAATTTGCTTTTCTGATCATTTCACTTTTAGCAATGTATTCTTTACCTGTCTCTGTCACTGTTATGTTTCAGATTACAAAGAAAAAGCATAAACATGCTAGGAATGTCTATCCAGAAAATACCAGCCCTAAACTGGTACTTTGTACAACCTTTTTGATGATAATGAATAGCTGAATGTAGGAGGGATTTGGTGTCCTTCAGCCAGGGACCTGAGAGCCTAGCAATGATACAGATGAAAAGCGAAACAAATAACATTGAAATGATTTGATTTTTCATGTAAGAGAGGTATAGAAGTATCCTTTATTCAGTATCAAAGAGTCCCCATCAAGACACTTTGACAAAGCCTTTTAGTCCCCATCCCTGAGTCATTTGTCTTTGTCCTAAAAGAGCCAGTTTCCTGATTCATCCAAATCTCATGTAATCTTTGGTGCTCTGTTTTTGTATCCATCTTTAGTTTTTCATAAAAGAAAAAAATATTTGTATCATGTGACTGGTATTTCAAAACTGCAACAGTATAATACTTTCTCTTGGTCTTTGCTTTGCCCATTTTCTTGCTCTACAGAATTAGTTAAGTGACAGCAAATCATAGGGAAAACAGAAATGTTGTCCTAATGTCCTCCCTACCTTCTGCTTCCCCTCACTGAGCTGCTACCCTTTCCATCAGAATCTCAGAACTCCTTGGGATTATGATTTACTTTATTTTATATATCCATTAATGTTATCCTGTATCATTTTGACAACCTGTCAGACTGCTGCTGACTCTGCCTACTAAGCGAGTTGGCAGAGTACTCATCAAATGGTCTTTTTCAGTGTAGCATTTTCCTATAGATTCATAATCTTGCAAAGACTGGAAATGAGTCAGGAATAAGGTAGAAAAGGTTTTTCAAAGATTCTTCCAGAATTATTAAATAGAAAAAATGTTGGCTTTAAAAGGTGTCCTGCATTTGTTTACTTTTTTAAATTTTTGTTTTAAAATCCCTTTCTTCTTAAAAACAACACTACATATTGTTCCCATGGCAAAAGAGTGGTAAATACTAGGCAATTGGGATTAAATGACTTGCCCTGGGTCAATCAACTAGGAAGGGTCTGAAGTCAAATTTGAACCCAAGACCTCCTATCTCCAGGCGTGATTTCCTATCCCCTCAGCCTTCTAGCTGCCTAGATCCCCTGCTTCATTTTTTTTTAATGAAATGGAAAATTTATGGTTTGTAAAAAGGAAAATATATAGATCACTCAGGAAATCTATTTAATCACTAATCATTTAATGAGAACCTACTATGTTTAGGATACTGCAATAGGTAGTGGCAGAAATAAAAAGCATACATAGGCACAATTTTATCGTCACTGAGTTTGTAATTTAGGGGAATAATACATGGACATGGATAACTTGATAAAAGTAAAAAGGGATTTTTCCCAAATATCATCATAATTAGTGGTGATGGGGATCATCCAGAGTATATATATTCAGATTTACTCTGAGTGTGCAGAAAATAAATCATTAAAAAAACAGTGCCTTCAAAGAAGAATTTGATATTAAACATTACAGTATTGATAGATGAGTGAAAAGATAAGGGGATTTTCATATTTCAATAGGAATTTCTAAAAATTCCTAATATACAGAAATGCCTAAATAGCAAGTTATATAAGCAAGAACAACAGCAGTTCTATATAGAAATAGTTTTCCTTCCTTTAAATTACAATTTTCAAAAGCACCTCTGAGATCCCATTGAACTAAAAGGACAATTCAGAATGAGTTGTGATGTTTCCACTCAACTGTCAGGTGAAACTAAATTGAATTTTCTTACTTTTCATTCAACCCATCAAGTCTTCTTAAAAAAATTGTAGAGGAAGGATATCAACAATCCTGAATCCAGGAAGCCAGAGCCTTCAGCTTGAAAATGACGATCAATTGTGAACAAGCTTCATTTTCTTATACACAGAACAGAGGTGAGCTGAATGGAGAATTTCATAACCAGAACCAAATGGAAAAGTGCTTTACAATTCTTTGTAACGATGGTATGTGGGAATGAAAATCTGGCTAGATCCATTGGGAAGAAGGTTGTTGAATTCAAGAAGAGGAGGATGAGAAGTATATATCCTAGTCCAGAAATAACACAATAAATTGATTCTTTGATGGCAATTAGGACGCATCCTCAGTGTTACTGAGATGAAGGAAAAAGCCGTTTCTCTAAAACTCGGGAAAGAGTGGGACACTAGCCAACCCCTAGCCTCATCATATCCTATTTTGTCTGGCAGAGACTCAAGTCTGAGAATTTGCCTCCTTTGTACCTATGAAAGTTTACATTTTTCTTATAAGGACCTGAGTTTTGGCAGGAAGTCATTCTCCCATTCATACCTCTAAAATCATATTTATGCTTAAGCGATAAAATGGCAACAACAAAGCACTTTGTAAATGTGACATTTGCATAGGAAAAGATCAGTGATAGAGCTTTAGTTCTGCAGTAAAGACTTCTTATCAATCAAAAATAACTTAAAAGACATATTAATGTCTCATTACTGGTTTTCTGTGGATGGAAACAGGAAGAAAAACTGGCAAACTAGACAGAACAGGGAACTAAGAGGATAATAAAGATTGTTGGAGTATGGGGAGATAAGGAAGAAGAAATCAATGAGAAGAGGACAGTCAGCAATATCAATGCCTCACAAAGATCAAGAAAAAAAGAACTGAGAAACTGTCTTTGTTTTGGACAATTTACAAGACCACTGTTGAGTGGGAAATACTGGTGATAAAAAAAAATAAGTTTAGAGAGTCAGTGTTCTCGAAAGATCTTATATTCTAACAGAGGTATTACAGAAATAAGAAAACAATAACCAGGGAAGGATATTTTTGATATAAATACTAGGAATGATGAGCTGATATATAGGGAATTTAACTGATAAATTCTTTCCAGAAACAATGATACTCTTTAATGGATTACTGAATCCAGAAAAAGAAGAATGGGGAACAAAACCAGTATGTCCTTGAGGCCTGGGTAGATAACTGGATGGCATATCAATTCAAAGCAGGGTTCTGGGACCAGATAGATATTCCGTGATAATGATTTTGTACTTTGTACTCACTCAATCACTGGTCAATATTCCTAGGAAATTTTCTACTCATTTTCTCATCATTTTCATTTCTCACCAGACTGTGGACTTCTCTGCCATGTCCCAGAAATCTCTTTATTCTGAGAGCTCACTCAAATCCTGGAATTCACACCTTAAAAGTCCCCTCCAGCCCTACACTCTCCCTCTGATTGGATGACTCCTCTCAAAACTTACATGTAGGGAGATTTCTCATTGGTATATTCATATGTCAAGAGGCTACATTCTGAACTTTTGTACCACCTTCCTAAGCCTAACAAACACTCCATAAATTCATCTGTAACCTTATCTCCTAGCCCCATTTTAAGCTTCTTTTCATGTGTTGTCTTCCCCTATATTAAAACATAAGGTCCTGGAGGGTAAGGGTTGTCTTTCTTTTTGCTTGTTTTTATTTTCATCCTCAGCATTAGCATGACTGGCACAGAGAAAGCACTTAATAAATGCTTGTTGACTGGCTGAATCCTAGGATGGGAATTCCAAAACTCATTAATTCCCCAGAGCCTGGGAGCATGGGTTATATAAGTCAATGATAGAGCAATCCTTGTCTGGTGTAAAGAGTGCTGGTCCATGTAGGAGACCAGAAAAGAGTCATGTTTAGACTTCTTTACACTGAGGAAGTACATACTACTATAATTTTATTATTCTATCATTATTTGTGTATTTGCCTCATTTCATCTTTACATACTCCTCATCTTTTACGGTGCATTGTTCTGGCATCAAAACTTCAATGAACTGTTGTTCTCAAGAGAGTTGTAGTGATGGGATATGTATTACAGGAGTCATAGTAGGAGAAATATCTGACACATAGGCTGAACTAGGCTTTTAAAAAAATCCTTAGGTAGTGATGAAGCCAACCTTGACAAGGCACTAAGTAAAGAAGCCTCCCTAAGGTTTGACGAGTGTAACAGTATGACCACCACAAAGACAGAGAAGCTTTTCTAGACTAAATCAAGTTACCTATTTGTTAAGTTTTCTTTCTATGCTATGGCTAAATAAACATCCTTTTGTTAATTGTTAGATGGTCTTTGTGAGTGTCACTTCATTTCATTTTCTAATGGGAAGCACCAGATGGAACTGAACCAAGCAAAAGAGTTGAGGAGCAAGTAGATGATGGGGAAACAGAAAGAGCAAGTACAGGCAGATCCTTATAGAAGTTTAAGGGCAAAGGTTTAGAAAGTTCTAGGATGATAGATTGAAACATGGGCAGGATAAATGGAAGGATGTGGGGGGGTTTTGTGGGCAGGGCACTGTTGCATTGGTTTTTCTGGGTTTTTTTGCTTGTTCTTTTATGATAAAGTAAACCTCAAGATTTTTGTAGGAGACACCAATAGACTAATCATACTCAGCCCTATTCTTTTCTATACTTGCTTATTTAGTGACCATGTCAAACAAAGATAAATGAGCAAAACTAACAATACAATAACTTCATCTATAATCTATGACAAATTTTGGTTCTATGGTATCCTTTAACCTCTCTATTTTTAAAATTTAATAGCAATTTATTCTCCCTTTTTCCAGTAGTAGGGTAGAACTGGTTCACATTGGTGGATTCATGAGTCTCAATGGTTTAGCATTGTTTTGTTTTGTTTTTTTCCCAGAAAATTTATGAGCTGACTGATAAAAATAGCCAATGCATAGTTAGATCCCCTCCCAAACCAATGATGCCATTAATTACTATTTTTTAATTGGTGTCAATTACAACAAAGTGTAATTTCTATGTATTATTGTCTATTTTAAATAATTGTGACTTTAATAATGTTATTTGAAAATGAACTTAATTGTACTTATTTTTCTGATTGTGCTAATACAAACTCAGGAGAAATTCTGGACTAGTCACGGAATTGCTGGAACATTTTTTCTAAAATCAAGACCTGGATTAGTTAAATCATCTATGCAATTGTCATTTGACAATACAACATTTGAAACCAAATAAGCTTATCATTTAAAAATATTTATGGATAAAACTTATCCTACATTCAATCTAATAAAAATCATACTGAGCTAGAAACTATGGTTAAAGAAGTTGAAATTAAAATTAATAAATCTGGTTAAATCCTGAGACTGATATTGGTGACTTGTAGTTTATGAGCTAATACTTCTGTATGACACACATCATGTATTATATATATACATTTTCTCCATATTTTAGTTTGTTAAGGAGATTAACTCACATTGCTATCTTGTAAGACCTTGCTTTAATCATTCACATTCTTGAGGAATTTTTATTACTTTCAAATATGTTGCGATCAAGACCAACTAATATTCAGAAAGCACAAAAACTAATCAAATATACTATAAGAGTTTTGGAAAATGTAAAGATTGGTGCTTGAAAACGAGAATCTCAAGTGTAGATCTGATTAGGTGAGATAAGTTTAAAGACATTATATTTAATAAAATAATTAATTTGATTGTCTTCCTAGGAATGTGTTACTAGAAAATATAATTCAACTCATGCATTTATATCTTTTATTGGATATGGGAAAAACTGAAGTGTTTTTTATTGTTTTGATTAATCAGAACTATCAACTTGCCTTACATAGCACTAGCTTCATCATGGATAGCTGATAAAAATTATATGATTTAACTAAAATATTAAAATATGAAATTGATTTGAATAATTTATGGATTTATTAAATCAGAAAAATGATCCAGTATTCCTGAAATTATAAAAAAACTCCCTTAAAATATGTTTAACACTATAGTAATTATGAATGCTAAAGCTTAGAGCCTTCAATTTAATGAATATAGGATGGTATACATGGGTGAAAACTACATTAATAGCTAAGTGGCATAGTGGAAACAGAGCCAGGTCTGGAGTGAGGAAGACTCATCTTCCTGAATTCAAATCCAACTTCAGGCACTTACTGCATGACCCCGGACAAGTCATTTAACTCTATTTACCTCAGTTTCCTCATCTATAGAATTATCTAGAGAAGGAAATGGCAAACCACTCCAGTATCCTTGCCAAGAAAACCTCAAATGGGGGTCACAGAGCATCAAACACAAGTGAAAAGACTGAATCGCTTGATCTCATATAAGATTTAATGACAATATTTTTTTAATGGAAAAGAGTTGGTGGATTGAAATACAAATCCATTTACTAAATCTTGCTTGGACAGAATCAGCGAAAGCATTCTGTTAGAATAAATTGACTACATGGAATTTAAACTGAAATGACTTGTCTAGGGTCATACACCAATAAATATCTGAGACTTTATTTGAACTTGGTTCTTCCTGACTCCACATCTGACACTTAATCCACATAACTACCCATATTTTTTTTTCCTAGAGATCTGGTTGTCATACTTCTACCAACACAACACTCTCTGTCTCCAAGCCCCTAGACCATTGGAAATAAGAAGAAAAAATACTTTCCTTGAAACAAATATGCATGATCAAGTAAAATAAATTCCCTCACTGGCTTATAAAAAAACACCTTTTATTCTGCACCCTAATTCTGTCACCTATCAGGCACTGAAAAGTGTATTTCATCATCAGTCTTTAGGACATAGTTTGTCGTATTGTTCACAATTTTTAAGCTTTCAAAGTTGTTTCTCTTTACAGTAGTATTATTGTATAAATTATTCTGCTGCTCGTTTTACTTTTTCATACACAAAGCCCTCAATATTATTCAGTTTTAAAATGCTGATATGTAAATTGTTTAATTGGCTCTGCTTACTTAATCAGTTCATATAAGTCAGTCCTTGTTTCTTTGTAATCATCCTCATTTCTTACAGCATGATAACAGTCCATTACATTTCTAAACCACAAATTATTCTGCCACTCCTTATGGGTATCCCTTTGGTTTCAGATTTTTCTACCACAAAATAGTTGCAATAAACACATTTGGATGGTGAAATATCTTTTCCAATTTCTTTGACCTTTGATGGTTATAAGCTTAGCAATAGTATTGCTGGGTCAAAAGATAGACCTAAATATTTTTGGGGAAAAGTATTGCTGATAGAAAATTAGGATAATACAACCTAAAAATTATAATACCCCTTATACTTATTTACTTATTCAACAATGTTATACCAAATTATCTACTGAAAGATTACTTTATATAACTAGAAAAAAGTAATAATGAAAAGCAGAATTTCAATAGAAATAGTGAAAAGAAGTGAGAATGAAAGGGTCTTAGCCATTCCAGATCTCAAACTAAAGAGCAAAACAAAATTCAAAAAATGATTTGTTACTGGTTAAAAAATAGAGTACAATATTAGAACAGATTAGGCACAATATACACACAAGTAAATCTTTTTAAAGCATTGTATTCAATAAATTCAAAGACCCTACCTCCTTTCTTAAGGACTCACCGTTTGACCAAAACAACTGGGTAAATTAGACAGGAGGAGAGATGTTAGGCTGAGATTAATGCCTCCCACCTTACACTTAAATAACCTCCAAATGGATATGTGACCTAGATATCAAGAGTCACATCATAAACAAATTAGATAAACATGTGTAAGGGGAAGGCACTTATTAGATGTGTGGTAGGAGAAAAGTTCATGATCAAACAAGGTTTAAAGAGGATCACAGAAGATAAAATCAATATTTTTATTAGTAAAAAAATATCTAACATTTACAGAGTGGTGCTTACTATGGTACAGGCAATGTACTGAGCATTAAGCATTTTATAATTATCTCATTTGATCCTCACAAGAATGTTGGGAGGTAGCTGTTACTATTATCCCCATTTTACAGATGAGGAAACTAAGGCAAGAGTTGAGACTTGCTTAGGGATACAGTTAGTTGATTTCTGAGGTCATATTTGAACTCAGATTTTCTGACTCCAGGACTGGATTCAAAAGTTTTTTCATAAATAAATTCAATGAAGTTAAGATTAAAAGGGAAATGATTATCTAGTTTAAAAAATTGGCAGACAATTTCTCTAAGAAAGGTCATTTTCAATATATATATATATATATATATATATGGAATGAATTCAAATTTATAAGAGTAAGAACCATTTTTCAACTAATAAATGATCTAAGGATATGAATAGTAGGTCTCAAGGGAAAGCTATATATGTATTTTTAATGCTCTAAATTACTACTAATTAGAGAAATACAAATTAAATCCATTCTGATATTATGCCTAATACCTATCATATTGGCAAAGATGACAAAAATAAATGTTGGAAGCAAGAAAAATAGTTACAATCATATTGGAAAACAATTTTATTTTATGAACAAAAAGTTAACAAACCAGATATATGCCTCTTTTCCTATTCCATCCTCTCCCATATCCAATGAGTTGCAAAATTCTAGTGATTCTACCTTACCTTTATTCTCAAGCATATTTTCTAATTTAGACTCCAATGATTCTTAACTTAGTTCTAGTTTTCATTGTCTGTCAACTGGACAAGCCTAATCAATAGCTTTCTAAATGGACTTTCTACCATACTGCTTTCCCCTTCTTTAATCTATCTGTCAAAATAATCCTACTGATGCTTGGGTCTCCTCACATTTCTCTTCTGCTTCAAAACATTCTTAGTCTCTCACTGATAAGCCTGGCAGTCACAAATCACAAAAAAATCTGGTTCCATCTGACCTTTCTAGCTTATTGTATATGACTTTGCTTTATATATGTTATATTCTTGCAAAATTATACTATTTGCCATTCCTTGATCATGGTTCACCACTTTAGTATCTTTGCATATACTATCACCTAAGCCTATGATGTCATCATCTATATCTCTGTTTAATGATTACCTTTATTCAACACTCTGTTAAAGTGTTTCCTAATTTTCTGAATAGGGAGGAAAACAGATATTTCAGACTGTAGGTTGATATACATGACTCTATATCTTGCTTAATTCCTATAAGGATTTTTAAAAAATGTTTTGCTTTTATTTTTATTGTCTCCCTTTCTCCCTACCCTCCCTCCCTCTCAGAGATGGTAAGCAACTTGATCTTGGCTATACATGTATCATCATTCAAGATATATTGCCATATTGGTCATTGTTGTAAGACAATAATTATATATAAACTAAACCAGAAATTAAAACCACAAATAAACTAATGTGAAAAATAACACACTTTGATTTGCATCTGACTCCACCAGTTATTTCTCTAGAGGTGGATAGCATTCTTTGTCCTAAGTCCTTCAGAACTTACCTGGATCACTGTATTGCTAAGAGTAGCTGAGTCTTTCACAGTTGGTCATCTTACAATATTGCTGTTACTGTGCATAATATTTTCCTAGGTTTGCTTATTTTATTCTGCATCAGTTCATGTAGGTCTTTCCAACTTTTTTCTGAAATCATCCTGCTCATCATTTTTTTAGTACTCTAACATGTAACACACTGTGTTCAGTCATAGAATGAGTTTTTAAAAAAGAATATATTTAATAATTTGGATGATCAATTCTGTTGTCTTATGTTGGGTCATATGTAGGATTATATGCAAGTGGAAAATGCTGGAGTATATACAGTACCAGACATGGAGTCATGAAGACCTAAGCTGAATTCCCACCATAGACACAATCCACATGACCTTTGCAAATCCCTGAACCTCTCTAAAGTTTATTTTCTCACCCATAAAATGGGAATAGTTATAACATCTCTCAGGGTTGTTGTGAGCATGAAATTAGATATATTAAAAAGTGCTTTTTAACCTTAAATCACTATATGAATGTGTACTATTTTTATTAATATTCTAGAAGAGCAGACTAAGTTCAGTGTTCAAGGGTTAGCATGGACAAAAATGACAAATTACTTAAGATACGGAGAGCGAGTGCTTAGAATTGAAATAACTGAATATTTTGATATGACTTGTTTTTTTTGGGGGGGTGGGTTTTTTTTTTTAAGAATAAATCATACCACTGGAGAGCTTAGTTTCTCAATGAAGATCTCAGTCACTTCTTATCTGTGTGACCCTGGGTAAGTCACTTAACCCCTATCACCTAGCCCTCACCATTACTCTGCTTTGGGACTAATACATAGTATCAATTCTAAAATGGAAGATGGGTTTTAAAAATAATAAATCATATCTGAGTAATATAACTTTCATTTTTAACAAGATTTACTAGAAAATTAGGTAGGAGACTAGAGAGGAAATGGTATAATCTGAATATCATTAAGCAATTGATGAAATATCTTGTGATATCCTTAAAGATAAGAGGGAGGGCGATATATGGGCTTCCCTAAAGAGAGGTTAAGTAGGTTCAAATTTGGTAAGCTGGCCAAAACCCAAAGAGCAATTGTTAGATTGATATTTTCCTACAGAACAAAAGGACATTGTCCTTTATTCAATTCTATTTAAAATTTTCATCACAGAGGTCATTCTTATTTAATTTATAAATGATATAAAGTCTAGAAGAGAAGTGTGTCAGAATGGTAAATATATTGGATTATAAAAAGGTGATAGAATAGTAGATAAAATTAATGAGAACATACAAAGAAAAGAAATGTAAATTTCCACATATTAGGTTTAAAAATTCAATTTCACAAGTTAAAGATAAGGGATGGATGACAGCAGAGTTCCTAGCACATAGTCTCACACATGCACTTGCTTATGTGATCTGGGTAACTCATTTAACTGTTTGCCTCAATTTCCTTATCTGTAAAATGTGTTGGTAAAGAAAATGGCAAACCAATTCAGTATTTTTGTCAAGAAAACCTCAAATGGGGTCACAAAGTGTTGGACATGACTAAAAAGACTCAACAACAAACAAAACTCAATTGGAGTCAGCATTGTAATGTTAAAAGCAAAAGAAGTAAAATTACATAGGCTGCCTCCTTCAACATTGTTTATCTGATCTTCAAGTCACCATCAACTCTGACTTCTATCTATTGGAGATATTTGATTAGTTAAGTTTTCTGAGCATTCAGGTCCATAGCCTTCTTCAATCAGCCCTCTCAGCTCAAAGTTCACTCAGATAATGACTTTAAAGCTCTTCTCTCAATTAGGCTAGACTAGGAGGTGCAGAGGGCTTTCTGAGGACATTTCTCTCCTTTGAATTATTCTTAGAACTTAGAAGTATTCTCTTCCAGAAATTTCTTTTTAATTTTTTCTTTCTCCTACAACACATCTCACTGCTTCTAACTAACCATTCCCCAAACCTCCACCCCTACCTATTTCTCAGTTCACTGCTACCTAATTTATGGCTTTAAAATGTTTTTAGTATTTTTATCTTTCCTTGACTGAAGTAAATCTCCCAGGGATCTATTTCCTCAACAGAAAAGTGATTGAAAGGAATACTTACTTAACTGCATCCTAGAAGCCCCTGATCTATGCAAAATAGTCACTGTTATTTTCCTTGGAAAATTCTGAAAAAGTTTGCCACCAAGGAATACCTCACTACTAAGACCCTTTATTTGATTTCTCTATATATTTCTCTATATACATTTTTATCATCCCACCAGACCCATGGGGAAAAAAAAAAACTTCTTGGAAGAAATGTTTTTCATTTTATTTTTTTTTATCTTCCGCCTCTCAACACAATGCTTAAAAATACTTATTGAATTTATTCTTTGGGCATAGATTCAGATACAAGATATTTGAGGTCCTTTTCAACTTTCAGTTCTATGATATAATATTAACATAATAAATGGACACTAAAATTAGAATTGAACAGAGAATATTTTCTCATTTTGAAAGAAACAAAAGTTTCTGAAATCATATGATTCACTTTTCTATAGGATTGAGATTTAAAGCAAAATGTTTAATATATTTATATCAATAGTAAAAAGTATATTTTAAAATTTAAGGATTTCAAACATGTAGAATTTACATATTGAGGGTATTCATTCCAACTGCACAGATGATGATTCTTTTTTTTTCCTTTGTAGCCAATCCTGTTTAGTAGTTGTTTTCATCACTGTAAAGATTATTAACTTTGGGTCCAAAATGAAGTATGGTTATCCTCAAGCAATATATTCGTAATCCATTGGCAGACCCCTACTGATAGCCTTTCCAGCTTGGCAGCATGTATCAAAGCTTGTGTTTCATGCCCCTTACTTGCAACAATCCCTGGTTCCCTCCACATTTCAGTAAAATATCAGAAGGAAGCTTTAATGGAGAAGAAACGTAGTGATTATAGCAAAATTTAGAGACCAAACCTGAAGATGGCACTAAAACAGAAAGGGGTGAATGAGTAAGTAAAAATGAAATTGAAGTGTTAAGTTGTCTATCAAAGGCAGACTAAGATAAGACATGAGTGACCTGATTTTTTAAAAAGCTGAATTCAAAAGAAAAGATTAAAAGTCAAGTAACTGTTCTATGAATAAGAAAATAAGAAGAGAGAATGGGAGGTAGTGTGAACTCATTTTAAAAGAATTTGCATTTACTTTGGTTCACAAATACTTTAATAGAGAGACTGGCAGGAAATAAAGTGAAGAAAACTAAAGAGCTGGATGCTTTTAGCACACAGGTTAGACTTCAGGAATGTTAGCTGTTGTTGTGACAGGAGCATAAACTCTTAGTTCACTGCAGCTGTAACTTGGTCCCATGAGAGTAATTTACACAAAGTTTCTGGCTCACAATCAGGAAAAAGTTTCATCCCAATAAATCATGGAATCATGGGGCTGGAGAGGACAGGGAAGGTGCAACGAGTCATGAAGTCCATCCTCTGGTTTCCAAAAAGGTTTATGCCAAAACTATTCCAGAAGCATGGCTGCTCTCCTTACTCTTAAAAATCATCAACAAAAGAGATTTCAAAGTTGAATTTGGTCATGTGTTCCTATGCCTCGCCACCCCTGAAGTCAAGAAGCATTCTGAATGCCTAATCTTAAATCATTCCAGCTGTAAAAAAAAAGTCTATTTCCAACTGAGCTGTTAGTGGAAAGGAGATATTCTTAACAACAAGCATTGTCTTCGGTTAAAGAGTAATAATGGAATTTTTTAGGTCATAATGTTATTTCTCCCAAGAGAAATAAAGGAAGTTTTGTGAACAAAGGGAATATTATCTGTTGGAAGGAAAAGGGGAAGCACAGGAGAAGCTTATTGTACTTTAGCAAAATTAATACCTTAGGTTATTCAAACAAGGCACACTGATTATTTTTCCCATCTCCAGTTTCTAGTTCTCTATAACATTTTTGAAAGACAGTATGGCATAGTGGAAAGACAGAAGACTAGCATTGGAATCACAGACACTTTGGTTTTGATACTGAAACACATAACTGTGTGACCATAGACAAGTCATTCATATGCTCAGTGTTTCAGGAAATTGAGACTCCAAGTTGCAAATTAGTCGTTGATCTGCATGGTAGAAAAAAAAAAGTATTGACAAAAGGAGTATCCAATGGAATAGGAATTCTTAAACATTGAGTCATGAACCCTTTAGCATTCTGGTGAAGGCTATGAAACTCTTAGAATAATGTATATTAAGGCACTAAATAAAACTGATAGGATTACAAAGCAAACAAATTATATTGAAATGCGATTATCACAAGATATTTTTCCATCCAAAATCATATATCCCTTGAAATCTCTTCATGAATACTTCCAGGGTCCATAGTCCCAGCTTACCTAACATAGAAAAAAATCAGACATCTGGGCGATGTGGAAGAATAATTATAAAATATTTTCATATGGTGAATAAGTAATGAAATGTATTTAACCATTATTTGAGTATAAGTAGTATTGTTGAATATTCTGAATAAAAACATTTCCCAAATAACCCATGTACTTTAGTGGATGACATGAAATGAAATGTCTTCTCTATGGTAGAGATCTCTGTATTTTTAATTATCAAAAGGTAATAGATGCTTTATATTGGGAGGTAGGAGTAAAGGGTCTTTATTTTCCTTTGGGGTCTCAGAATAGATAGATATAAAGTAAAACCAAAGAGACTAAAGTGCTCAGATTCTGATTCTAATTAAATATATAGAACCAGGGTCAGACCCCAAACAAAAATCAAAGTCAGGGCTCTTAAACATCACCAAATAAACCCCTGAGGGGAAAGGAATGGTAGATAAATGTGTACCCTGCTAGGCAGAACTCATTGAAGAACCAGACATGAGAGAAGAAAGAGGAGAAAGGCACAAATATTCTTAGGTTGGTTTCAGAGAAGTCAGAGAAATAAACTTTTATGTGAAGTTGTAAATGATCCATATGAAGGACTGGGAAAATCAGGGAAATGATCAAAGACAAAGAAAGGATATATTGGAAATTAACCTTGTAGAAACAGTCTGTTTTATTTAAAGACTATAAGAAAACAATCCAGCAAGTAAGGACAGAAGACAAAATGGAAATTACAAAGGGCATAGATCTGAATGATAGAAGGTTTTACAGATAAATAAAGCAGTGATACACAGATGAGAGAGCCTTTGGAACCTCTTGAGAAATCTAAAAGTAAGGAAATGGAAAATATGTAGTATTAGGGAGTCCTACATACACAAACACCCATACATACACACACAGAGAGACACACATATACTTTTAATTAGTGGAGAGTGAAGAAAAAAGAAAACATGACAAACACAAACACATTTCTGCAAACTGCTCAGCAAAAAGAATGAAAGAAAAGAGAAATCTTCATTCTTCTAAAGCAATTGGAAATGTACTTAGTTCCAAAGTCAGGAAACTATGAGGATTACCAAGAACTGGATGAACTACAACATTTGCAGACTTTTATGCATTTGAGTGCTGGAGAGTAAAAGGAAGACTTGACAGATTGATATCCTTTAGGGAGGCATCGGTTGGGTAATAAAGGGTCGGACCAATTGAGAATGTTTTTAAGTGGCCTGAATGTTGGTTTTATTAGCTGTACAATGAAATTCCCTTAAGTGTGTGATGATTGGTTAATCAAAACTATTGTAAACAATGTTTAAATGATCTTTGTAACTATCTGGAAGGATTGGAAGCAGTCAGGCTATTTATGCAAAAGCAGATGCTGAATTCATTTTCATTTTTTTGTGGTTTCCTTGTAAGACTTTTTTTCAACTTATTTAAAACTTTTAGTTCACTTCCACCTTTTTCTAGTATTCAAAGTGAAAGTACAATGCTATAAATTTAGGAAATCAGGACATTTCCATGAAAATAATTTTAAAATCTGTTATCATAATTTCCATACATATGGAAAACTGAGTATGGGCAGCATTTACAAAGCCATGCATACTTTTAAACAAAACATCTTTGTTAATTATTGTACTTGAAGAAAAAGAAAAAAGAAAAGAAAATTCTATGAATTATAAACACTCTGGTAAATTTCCTCTTAAGTATCCAAATACTTTCCCCCTGATAAATGGGACAATTTAAAGTGAATTCAGAACAAGTCAAAGTGTTCCTTGATAGTATATTATATCACAGTGGTAAGTTAAGACATAAGTATTTTTGCTTGCATTCATTGCATTTAATGTGGGTGCTCTGCATCCAGATGACAGAAAATAATTACCCAGTTAGTTCTTTAATATGGATTGCTAGGGACTATCCATGCAATTTCTGTCCACACCCTCCAGGCCACCATCTGTATATTCCATCATACTGGGTCTTCCACAACTTTTTTCTTTGGGGATCGTATAAATAGGTCTTCAGATGAAACTTAGACTCTGTGTTAAATCTAATGATCTGCACATTTTCTTGATCCTCACAGGTCAATAAAACCCAGACAAGTGAAGCTGCTTTAAGAACTCCTTATCCAGCAGAAGAGATAGAAGGGAATACATTTTCAAGATCCTGCCACATTTGCAGATTGAATGTAATTTATTTACCCCATTAAATTAAATTAAATCTTATAAGTCTAAGGAAGCTTTTTACCCCAATATAATATTGAGCTAATTGTTTTTATTTTTTTCTCTTTGCATCCAAAGCCATATTAAAGAAATCTACTATTACCATAGTTTATGACTAACAAACAGGACAGGCTATATGAGGGAATTTGTTTTAAAAGGATTATGGGAAATATACTTTTAGAAGCCATCATGCAGGCAAGATAAGTAACATTATCTGAAGTTTTGAGCACTCTCCAATGATCATTATTCTGTTATGCCATACAATAAATACTTAGAGGTCTATCTTAATTCTAATAGGAAAGAATAGACTGGCACCAAGGCTTTTATCTCTAGATTACAATAAATCTCAGCAGTGGTCAGAAGAATTACATTCAAATAGACAATCTTTATTCACCAGTTATGCTTAAATTATCTCTCATCAGTGATGGATCTATTAAGGTGGTAAGTGATCTGCTTCCTCCAACTTTCCATATTGTAAAAGGGTACAAGGAAGGAGATTTGAAATTAAGTCTACTTTATTGCTTATTTATTGGTGACAGCCTCACTATCTAACAAATATCTTAGAATAGGCAGAACAATATATAGAAAAGACGTGTTGGCATGTAACAATATAAACAATTTAGTTTCTTGAGCTGAACTTGTAGACTCAAGAGATATAAAGCACACTATTTTTCTACAATTGCAACTGAGCATCTCATCTCTGCCAAATGTAGTGTTGATGAGAGTGCCAAAGTATTACACGATGCCAATTCTTCAGCGATCTCTGTTTGCTAATTAGAACACTGTCATCAGTGAAAATGGTAGAAATAGGCATGTCTCTTTCAATACATGCTGCTGTTCAGCTCACTCTTCTTTCACTTTGTTTTTTAATCAACTAGTTTAACTCGAAGTCATAAATTAAATAGCAACATCAAATTGGGTTTTGTTATTTTTTTAATTCCCATGTTCATTCTTGGCAGGATCACTTTAATAAGATGTGATGTAAGGTTGGCCTTGTCAAATTATTTTTTAAAAGTTTTTTTTTTAATATAGGGTATAGTCTTCTAGTTTAGTGTTGTCAGCAGAAATACCCAAGAGACATAGAGTGATGAAAAACACAATCATGTTTCTTACAAGGTCAGTAAAGATTTAGCATGTCAGATATAATTCTATCATCCATAGAAAGATGTGCATATCAATCTGCATTTTGGTGTCCAAAAGTGTTCTAAAATGGTTTAATGTATTTGCAAAAAAACAGTATGTATAAATATAGATAGGTATATAGCTATGCTATCATTTATCTAGTTAACTAATTGTTTATCTGATTTCCCCCAAAAAAGTGGAAAAGCAGTTTGGCACAGTGGAGCCATAGCTGGCTTTGAATCCACAAAGAACTGCATTCAAGTCCTGCCTCTAATATATACTGGCTCTCTGACTTTGGGAATACCCTAACTTCATCTGGAAATTCCCGATACCAGTGAAATCACTGGTCCACTCTCTATTTCTCAAATGAGTTAGATATCTCTTGTCTTACTTTGTTTGACACAGAAGAGTAAAGTTTTTCTTAAAGACTCTTCTTTTCTAATTTATTTCCTAAGTATATATCAGAATTATTTAAGATTCTGCAACAGATGGAATTTTAGAGATAAGATTATCTAATGGTCTACTGAATATCATCAGAAGCATGGGCTCCCTATTGATGGAGAGGTACTCCATATGCATCCATTCACAGCTCACAGTATATGAATTGCATAAATTTCCAATTAAACTTCCTCATTAGAATCCATAGCAATAGAAAAGTTTGGTCCAGTCATCCAAAATGGAGAAACAAGTTAAATGATGAACTGATATCCTCAATATATCATATATGGCTCAGTATATAATGTTTGAATGACTGAGAGAGCAAATGTCTTCATGTTCCCTATCCAATAAACTCCAGTGACTTGCTATGACCTCTAAGATCAACTATGAAAATGCTCTATTTATAATTCAAAGTCTTTCATAACCTGACTCTCTCACATTGTTTCTTATATTCCCTCCATATACTCTTTGAAAACCAATAATGCTGGTCTCCTTGTTGTTCCTTGAACAGGATACATTCTATCTCTCATTCTGGGAATTTTTGCTAGCTCCCCTTCTCCATCTCTCTCTCATGGCTCCTCTGGCTTCTTGAAAGTTCTAGTCAAAATCTCACCAACTACTAGGACTGTGGTGCTTCCTCTCTGCTGATTATTTTCTATTTATCTTAAGAAAGCTCATTTGCTTTTTTATTTATATGCTATTTGCTCCAATAAACTACAACAAGGATGAATTACATCTGAAAAGTGGCATACTGTTTTCAAAGTTTCATAAGACCAGATAAGGAGGGATAATAGTGACACCAGAAGAACAAATGCCAACAGATGGGTAGTCAAAGGGGCTGCATTGGTACTCCCCAACATTCTAAAAGAACAAGAAGACTTCACATTAGAAAACTCTAATATTGAGACTATATGAGTAAATATGAAAAAAATCATTTCAATAGACCTATAAGCACCTACTATGTGCTAAACACTATGGTAGATTCTGGGAACAGAAACTCAAAAATGAAAATTAGAGGGTCAAAAGGTATAGTTATAGTGGTTATCTGTGGACAACGCATACCAGTAAAATCATGTCCACAAAAATTGTGTACCTGAAATATTCATTATTTAAAGTAGATGAATGAAGAATGACTCTCCATAATGACTGTCAGAAAGTCAATAGCATTTGAGAATGAGTAAGAGTCTACAAGAAAAAAGTATTTCATCATAACCTTAAGTTGCATATATACCCAACAATGTTCAGAAGTGATGTTGCTAAAGAATACACATTTTCTACAGAATCTGGGGCTGTTTTTAAATGTCTAGGAAAGAGAGCAATTGCTCTTTGTTCAATGTTACATATAAAACTAGGGCTTATGGTGTGTTCTTAGCCTCATGCCTCTTTTAAACCAGAAAATAAAATTGTATCTAGAGCCAAAAACATCACCACCACACTCTTTGTGCCTTCCTTTCAAGGACCCTAGGGCAATTTGAGCAGTATTTATGCTTTCAGTACTCAATATATAAAATTAATGGGGAGGATGATGGCATGTCCTTGGTATTAAAAGTAATGGGGAGCATCTTACTAAAAAGGAAAAAAGTAAAAGACAATGAATCAAGCATAAATACATGAAAAAAATAAATATTGAAATACTGACATGACAAATTTGTTTTAAACTAAAATCCATAAAAAAGTATTGAGCCTTGCTAACTTCATCCCCCCAAAATATTTGTGGTTAAAAGTATTCATTTAACATAAGTCCAACTTTCAAGTGCCAAAAGAGAAAAGTGACATAGTTTCCAGATGTAGCTTTTAGCAGATCATGTCTTGAGTAATTAAGTGCCATCAGATCTGAAAGAACTCGTAACTGAAGCCGTATAGAAAAAGATTTATTGCTGAACAATACTAGACATTAGGAAGAATATAGAATATTTTAAAACCTGAATCTCCCTGGTCTAAGAAACTTCTTTCAATCTCCTGGAGGAAGAGTCTACTTTGTTGCATTGTTTGGATGTTAAAAATTAGTTTGAGTGGAAGGCAATGAGGAAGTGTTCTAAGAAATTTGTTTCTCACTAGGTTTTGTAATTGTCTTTTTATGCTTATGTACTGTAGTTTGGAAAGGTAAATGCACAAATAATGAGGGACTCTTTATTTGTGCCCCCTTTAACCTCCCCTACTTAGTCTAAAGAGACAGACAGTTTGACTCCAAACCTATACATCAGCTCTTACAATTCAGCTCTGAAGTGCTCAAAATAGTTTATGCCAAAGTATAAACTGAACCCATCAGAAATAGGATCTCAATCCATTAAAATGTCAGAAGATCAAGTTCACAGTGAAGGCAATAGCTGAGTTTCCAATCCTACTGACTTGCATCGTTGTCAAAAGCTCACAATTATTTAGGTGAGTTGATTTACTAACATGGCAGCAGACACAATTTGTGCTCTCAAGGGGGCTTGATTTATAGTTTAGATTCATCATGTCACACAAACTCTAAATAAAACTACTTAAAAACAAAAACAAAAAAGGTTCTTTTTTAAGTTCCATAGAATGGTTTGAAATTCCCCAAATATATAAGAATCTTAGAGGCCTGGGTGAGATCTGCTCTAACACAATTTCACTGATAGACCAGCAATGATGAAAATGGATTTTTCTTTTCTTTAGAACTGTCATTTTTTACTTTGATGCTTTTTTTTTTTAAGTACAACTGACCATAGTCAAAGAAATGGATAAAGGAATTTCTCTCTTCTGTTTTATTATACCCTTAATCACTGATACACATTATTTGTTTTCTTTTTCAAGCTTATACACTAAAATCAATGAGCTTCTGGTAAATCTTGTATATCAAAGTGAAGCTCAAGATATTTTTGCTATTTACAGATTTCATTTCTACCATTTTCCCATTTGTACCACCTATAATTTTTCTTCAGTCACAAAGGTCTTAAGGAAAAAAAAATTGCTTCTTTCTGGAGGACATTTCAGAAGCAGAAAAAGCCCACCAATCAGTACTTTACCGAGAAAGAGTAAGTTTCTTTGGGGGACAGTTGTTACTTTTTCTATATTTCATACTGTCTTTAAGTTATCCTAATGTCCTTACCAGAATAGGGTCAGGTGGTATCTGCTTTTGTGGCATGATTCAAGAGGCATCTAAATATTCCTATTTCTATAATTCATGTTAAGTCCATCCCATTCCTAGACCTTAAGGCTTTCTTATCTCAATCAGATTCCCAAAGATCCTATTTCCTGCTAGTAACTGTTAAGTCATATTTGAACTCAGATCTTCCTGACTTCAGGCCTGATGCTTTATCCTCATGTCCCCTAGCTGCCCCCAGATAATGCGTAGACCACATGAGGATAACCATATTCAGTTCTGGGTATGCTATTTTAGGGCAGATAAAGGTAAGAAGGAATGTTTGGCGGTCTTTTGCCTCCTTTTGTAACCCTGGTGGGGATTGCAGCACAGTGACTCATTAGTGGTCACTCATTAGGGTCTTCAGCCTGGCTTTGTCACTAATTAGCTATATGACTTCAAACATAATCCATGTCTAAGTTTTCTCATCAGTAAATAAAAAAATACTGCATTCATTCAAAACTAAGCTAAGATTCTTTCCAGGTCTAAAATTCTATGAGTCTATTATTTTACCATCATTCAGGCTAAGTAAAATCTTACCACTTATGGATCTAACCTTTCCTGACCCTCATTCTGATATTCTTTAGGGTAGGAAAAAATTCCACACACATTCACACCACAAAACAATATTAAGACAAGTTTCTATGGCAGCTAAAACCATGAGCCTTGCTAGAAAATCTATGATATTTTCAAGCAGGAAAGCATTTTTAATTCAATCCTTATTAAATATGAGATTTCTTTCTTTTACAAAACAATCTCTAAATTTTTCATATGATACTTGTCACATTTACTCTATTTCTGAGCAAAATTCCCTAGTTGCTTTTTAAAGGATATGATTTTTTATTTTCTTTTTTTCTCAATCTTATGACTTAGGACACAGTTATTACAATGTGGCTTAAGTTTTCAGTACCGAAGTGTTAATGTATTAGTCAATATGCCATTGCAGTTATTCCATTTTTCTTATATTTTTCTTGTCTATCACTTGTTGGACACACATTTTTCCATTCTGTTTTGAGTGTCTTTTGGATCACAGTCTCTGTTGATTTTTATGTTTAACTCCCTTTTCTTTTGTTAACAATTTGGAGCTGATTTCATATTACTAACAAGATAGATAATAACAGTGTACCTGGCCATTCAGTGGACAGACAGTTGCCACCATGATGAGATATTCAATTTGACAAACATTTTAAGCCACTACTATATACAAGACACTGAGCTAGATTCTGGGGATATGTAGGCTGAGGTTGTATCTCCTCCCTCCGTCCCCACTATTACTATTATATTCAACAGACAGAAAAAGACAGTAGAAAGACAAGTTCAGAGACATATAGATAAAAAGATAGACCTAATTATGGCCTCTTGCTCAAGATTATTTGATGGTTCCATATCTTGTACAGAGTTAAATTCAACATGACTTCCCAAGTTTTGTATAATCTGATGCTTCCTTATGTTTCCAGCTTTCAGTAACATTCTTTTCTCTATAGTCTATGTTACAAATAACTCTACTAATTACCTTCTCTCATTCTCACTTCTGTACCATCATACTATTATACATGCTATTCCATATGCCAGATATTTCTTTTCTTTTTTGTCCTCTATCCCTTTAACTATCTGATTTTGTCTTTTAAAAATATATATGTATATACACATATATGCATGTATGTATTAATGTAATTTCATCTAGAAATCTTCTCTTATTCCCTCAAGTGGTAAAAAAGGCTTCTCCTGGGAGTTCATGGACCTCTCCTCTATATGTTAAGTTTTGTATTATACTTACTTGCATGTGTCATATTCTATATGGGCTATGAAGAAGACATCATTTCTTATCTAATTTTGCATTTCCATCAATGACAGGACAGTGTTTAAAGCACAGTAGACATAAAACATATGGCTAAATTCGCATGATTCTTCTCCAAATATCTGCTAATCTGTCATATGAAAAAGGAAATAGAAATATCCTGGGTAGCCCTAGAAGACCAAAATAGGAAAACTGCCTGCTCTTGGTAAGAAGTCAATATAAGTAAAAATGAGGTGTCTCCAAAATGAGTCCTTTTTATAGTAATGAATTCTCCATCACTAGAGGTATACAAAAACTAGACCCCACACACTGCCTTTCAGGAATTGTCTAGGAATTAATAGCTTCGAGTCTGTGAACTTAATATTTTAATTACTGTATTTCAATATAAGAGGCTTCCTCTGTAATTTTATTAATTTTACGTCATTTATTTTAAAACTTTCTGAGAAGCAAACAGACAATTAAATAATCTATCTCTGATATAAGATTCTTGGTATAGAGGAGATTTCAGCATGGCATGAGAGTTTGGAATGGATGTTAAGATCATTTCAAATTCTAATATTCTATGATTAAACGATTTCTATTTCTGAGGAACGTTCACATATTGCACTAATTTAACTCTTACTCTTTCTTTGTGAAGTGAGACAAATATTTATTCCATTTTATAAATGGGAAAAAAGACACAAGAGAATTTGAGCTTGCCAAGATCTCATGTGATAAAACTAGAATTTGGGTATGAAGACTCTCAGCCTAGTATCCTCTATCCTAGAAAATTTCAAGGACGGAGTATTTCTATGTTCAAGAAAAAAAAAAGGAGAAAAGAAAACTAGTACTTGCCACTTACAGGCGTGAAAAAAGAAAATGAGAAATTCAAAGAGAATTCTAAGCCCAAATAACTCCATAGAAGGACAGTTTCCAATTGGCTCTATTCATTCCTGCAGAGTTGAGTGCCTTACCATGGGTATAACTACTTCTTTAGGGACTTGCTTTCATTTGATCAATCCACCCCCAGGCTTTCTGACCATAGATCTGACTTTAATTGTTAAGTAGCTCAGGGGATGTGTAGTGAATAGTGGCCAAATCATTGGGGGCTTTACTTACTTATCAGTTCTGGCCAGTGCCGCTATTCTTCTTATCCCAGAATTGTTAAATGGTCTAGAAAGCTGAGACATTGAGAATAAATTTCCATCCTTTATTAGAGGTATAGTTGTCATGTAACTGTTAGCAGAACAGTGTTATACTGTGAAACTTGTAGCTCTTTCTTCTCTTGCTTTTCCCCCACCTCCTTAGTTAGAATGGTTAAGAAAAAGGACTTTTAATTTCTCTTTCTTGTATTCAGTTCTACATTTATAACCACTGAGCTAACTTTCTAAAGATATTTCTTATTGATCCCCATTTTACAGATTTGATAATTAAGGCAAGTTCATTATGTCTCCAAAATAAGCTCCATTTATGGCTGGGACTAAAATTCCAGTTCTCATCCCATCACCTGCCATCTGTCACTTTTTAATTAGCACAGTTTGAGTGGTTTTCACAATGAGCCAAGATTTTGAGAAATATTGGTCACCCTGGAATAACCTATTGTCTCATATGATGTAACTATGAGCACAGTCAGTGCCAAAAAGGTCGTGGGATACAAATCTATTGGGGTCAGAATTATGTTGCTCTCCCCCTCTTCCAGTTTCTGAAGAAAGATGGACAAACCAGAGGTCATGATCCTAGGGAAAGGGATTGCTTCTGAGCAGATTTTTTTTTTAAAAGCATAGTAACAACTGTACACAACAGAGACCCAGTGCTGAGAATAGAGAGGCAGTTGGGAACAAATGCATGGTAAGATGTAAGAACTCTGCTGTCTCTCTATTTCTTCCTAGAATGATAAAGAATTAGACCTTAATTCCACTATAGGCTTCCTAAACAATCAGCGGTGTCATAACTAGTAGAGTATCATCATATAAAAGGTGGCTTAAAAGAGGTTTTAAACTTTTTCTTAGAAGGTAAACACTTTCCTGAGTCACTGCAGTCTCTTTGCTCTTGGCCTCCACTACTGAGGTTTCATTTGGATGGTACCTATTTTCAATTCCCTCCTCATTTTCAATCCCTGAAGGCATCAATTTCCCATGTCTTTCAAGAATGGACCCACTGACTTAGCTAAAAAGTGTGTACTCACTAGGATCATCTTTTCACTATTACCCCTTCTCCATCAACACCCTTTCACATTCACCTTTGAAGGTTTACCCATTTTTGTTTTAGCATTGATGTTCTCTTCTGTGCTTGCAGTTTGGTCTTCCCTTTTGCAGAAAAAGCTTTCTAGAATCAGCTCTTTTCTTTGTCTTTTACTCACTTTGGGGAACTTTAATCATGATCTTGCCAACAGGCTGAGGCTCCTCTTCTAGGATGGAAGGAGGATGGTACCCTTGTTCCCTCAGGTGCCATGAGGACTGTATTTAGCTGGATCCTATCCCTCTGCTTCTAGGTACCCCTAGTGTTCTGCCCTGTGGGGTCCTTCCTTTTGGTGAGTTCTTCAAGCTCCTCAGTATGTATTTGCACTGATTAAAAAGCCAAAACATTGATAAATATGATGTGTACAAATTAAATGAGAAAAGGTAGATATTAGGGACTGAGGAATAGTAAAGTAATTTTGAAGAAGGAAGTCACTAATATCTGGAGAGAAGAGGAAATGCCTCCCACAGTAAAAAGCACTTGAGCTAAGTTTTGAAAGAAAGAGTTTCTATAATAAAGGGAAGGTAGAGTGTATTTCAGTTATTGTAGTGCAAAGCCAGTGCAAAGACATGGGAATAGCCCATGAACATATATGAAGATCAGCAGGTAAGCTGGGGAGGGAAGTGAATTAATAAATAAGACACTTATTAAACATTCAGGAACTCTGCTTAATACAAGGTATAAAGATATAAGAAAGAATGAAATCCCCTGCTCTCATGGAGTTTATGTTGTAATGGGAGAAGATATCACAAGAAGGGAAGATGCTTGGCACTGGTTGCTGAGAAGGGACAGAGGTCTGGTTGCAGTGACTTATAACAGAGAGTTAGGCTGGTGGTAAAAAGAGAGAGAAAGAATGGAGACCTCCCTTCTCAAGGCAGCATCCAGGAGAGACAGCGGCTGTTTAAATTGGCCAGGGGAGAGAAGAGGGGGAGAGAGTCTGTAGTTCCCCACCCCCCTTCACCCTTCCCTCAACTATGGCTGCTCACCCAAACTGGCTCTTGACTTTCCTCTAATACTATGATATATAGAGCTTCCTTCCTCAGACAGAGAGAAGTTACTCTCCCCCTCAAGCTGGAACTGTTTCCCCACTCACCCTAAAAGCAGTTGGGGAAGACCACAAACTTTATTCTAACTGATCAATTGGGCATAACACAGGAAAATGGCTGCAGGAGGGGTTTGGGAGGAAAGAGGAGAAAAAAGGTCTCCCTATTCTAGCTGTCCCTTCCTCCCTCCAAGTTGTGGAACCCAGGCCTTGGTAGCCTTGGCAGCCTTGGACCCCTGAGAGATTCAGGTTTGGATGGCCCTGATTTTGGCCCCACTGGGCACCATTCAGACCCAGGGCACCAGGAACTGTGAGGTGATCTTGTCAGCTGCTTGTGTCTTCTCAAACTGGCCACTTCAGTTGAAAATTGGGAGGGGGTAAGGGTGTCCAGTCACCATGAGAAAGATATAAGTATTTTTTCAGGACCGAGTCTTGAGCAGACCTTTTCCTCAGGCTGTCTCAGGATTGAGAGAGCTAACTGCTTCTCCCACAGAATTTCAGGCTCTCTTAAGACTCTAGAATCTTCTGGGGCCCCTCCCCCATTGTGGCTGAGGCTCCAGCAATTTCCCAGACTGTAACTCCAGTTCTTGGGTTTGAAATATCTATTACAGACTGTTAAAAAAAAAAGGAAAAAAGGCTCATCTTCCACCGCATAGGGTGAAGAGTTTGAGTACAAAATTCCTGTAGTTTCAAGATGAGAATAAGACCTAGAGTAGCATTGTTTAAAAATCATGGCCTGAAAGGTGAGTGAGAAATATTCCCTGAGGGAGTAGGAGATATATGACATCAATTGAGAATAATCCCAAAATAAAGAGACTGTGATGTACAAATGGAGAAACATTCCAGAGAAATACAGGTAACAGTATGCTGACTCTAGGTTTCTAGAGGAAAGGGAAGTTGATGATCCATGGACTAGTACACATAGTTTACCATGAAAATAGCTCAAGGGAAAAGGCTAAATAGTTGTTTAGTTAGACCATTCTTAATTCCCAGGGCCTAGAGCTTGGGAAAGGTTTTTCTATGACCCAGTCAGAGCAAATGTGAAGATGGAAGACAGGTTGTGGATTTGAAACCTCCTGACCCCAACATTACCCTTGAAGCTTCTAAGGCTATCCAGGAAGCATCATTCCTACATCTTAACTGTAAAGTTGGCTTGTTGTTTGGGTGGGAAGTGTTTTTTTCCATTGGGTAGCTGGAACTTCTGACATTTTCTGGACATTGCTTTTGTTACAGTAGATAATCATGCTGCAAGAAGAAGGGAATGGGGATCTTTTATCTCCCTTGGGACAATATAGCTTTCTAGAAATGCTCCTTAACCTTTCGACTTTTTGATATTTTTTTTTTCTGTTCTAGGTGCAAAGAATAGAGTTTCCATTCTGGATTAGGAATGGGAGTGCCAGTAGTCTAAGAATCCAGGTCCAGTGTTACATAGCCAGCCCAGCAGGGATGTCCTGAGAAGTAAGGGTCTGGATTCCAATTTTTACAGAACCTAGCAGTAATGGTAGCTTTGGACATGAATTTGGTGAGAGGAATAATATATAGGAACTGAGCTAAAATGTGAACCTAATCCTACTCCAAACTGTGGTAGGGAAGAGTAGTACCTCTCTACCTAGACTGCTGGGAGAAATTACTATATGCTTGTTCTTGCTAGATCTACTAACTAATATTTCAAAATTAATTTTGATGTAAAAATTAATTAATTTCAAAAGATGATTAGCATTGATTACTGGCCCTTAAAATGGAATGAATCAATGGGAACTCAAGCTAAGGGTAAAGAAAAGAAATATTGCCTTAGGAAGTAGAGCCTGACCCCCTACTTGTTATTATTCATAGCCCTGACTCATCAAATACTATGTTTGGAGAAAATGAATGAATTCAGAGTATAGTCCCCAAATTAACTTTAGAGGTGGTATCTGAGTCCTCCTGAAATCATACCTTTTGATTTCAGAAACTGGTAGCATTCTGCATTGTGAACAAGCATATCCTGGGGCATAGTTTCTCATTTTTTATTTCTTTCTTCTTTTCTCATTTAGCCCACTAGCCTTATCTGAATAACACAGAGGCAAAAACAGATGATCTCTACAGTCATTTCCAACTGTAGGATCCCTCCTAACTTTAAACGAACTGCCAAAGCCCTCTCAAACTGTGTCATGAAATGTCTATACTCTACTGTCATACTTCAAGAACATCAGTGTGGGATTTTAGTAGAGGACATAGCAAATGATTATTACAATTAACATTAATATAGAACTTTAAGAAAAATGAATCACTAATCTCCAAGCAACCTGAGAAACAAATATCTTTACTTTACAGATGGGGAAACTGAGAATGAGAGATTTTAGAGTTGCAAAATTCACAAGTGTCACAGAAAGGATAGGATCATAGATTTAAAACCAGAAGGAGCTACAAAGTTCATCTATTCTGACACTTCATTTTACAAATGGGGAAATTGAAGCCTGTGGAAGATAAGTATGTTACTCAGAGTTATGTAGGTAATAAGTATGAGATGGGATTCAAATTCATGTTTAATAAGCACAGATGAAATTTAGATCCAAGTCCTGTATCTCTAAAGTTAGTGCTTCTTCTTTGTACAACGTTGCCTCCTGTTAGTGGCATCCATGTATTCAAATACCAGCATAATCAAGTTTTCCATACTATTCCATAGAAAACCTGGAGAACTGAAAGTAGGCATGAGGAAAAAGTAAGATAATATGAATTGGAGGAGGAGGAAGAGAATAGGAAAGAAACACAATTAACTATTATACAGTTATTATACAAGCAACTATCTTTGCTGGAAATTCTACACATTTCTAGCTGAAGAGAATATATGATATTAATTGATGATGATGAGATCCCTAATGTTCAATAAAAGCTTTGCAAATGTTCAGCTAATATTATTCCCCAATCACATAAAACCAGAAAATCTCTAAAAGCAGTACAAGGGCATATTGTTTTCAGTTTTTTATTATTCCTCTGTTTCCTAAATTCTGTCACAAATATTCCCAGTTACAAAAGTAGGCAGTGGTTTTCCCCCAAACTTTCTCCTTTGGGAGAATCAACTCATATGAACCCATATAAAGGAGAGCCATATTTTCATTTGCAATTTTTAAAAAGTATGCTTGATTTTTCTTCTCCCCAAATTTTCTGAAACTTTTGTTCTTTTAATTATTTTTGTGTTGTTTACCTTGCTCTACCCTTTGCCCACATCATGCAAAGACTTTTATTCCATATTCAATAACATTATATTGATTACTGTTGATTTTTCTAGATAACTTTGGCTATATCCTACAATGTCAAAACTCCTCTCTTATTCTTTCCCTTACCTTATGAATTTAGTCCTGAAGATCTGAGACTGGGGGACCAACAAGGAAACCATTATGATACATCTGAGGCAGAAGGATTTCAGATTGTAGAGAGATAAATGTCAAACCATAGCAGTAAGAAGACTTGCTGAAATGGGCCACAGAGTACATTTTGGCTGTTTTTATTTAAATTTCTTCTGGTTTTGTTGTGAATTTAAATTGATTTTTTAATTGCTGAATAGAATCTCCATCATTTCTGTTTAATCAAATTAGCTAAAGAATAATCAATTTTATTAGTTATTTCAAATAGCCAGCTGTTAACATTCTTTAAAGTCTAAAAATTTTTAACATAAGAATCAGGAAATCAATTTTAAACAACAGAGGTGATGCCTAAAATGCTTGTCTCCTCCAGAAAAGGCACATCCAGCAGTAAGTATATGAAAGGGGAGGATGCGGGTAACTATATTTAATATGTATAATATCCTAAAGTCAAAATTAAATGGAAGGATATATTTAAAACAACTAATATTCAAGCAATGTGAACTTTAAAGTAAAACTTAAAAATTGTAAAATGGATTATAATATCTGGAAAATATATAAATGAAAATTTGTACAATGTTGAGTTTTAGGACCCATCACCATAAGGTAACACTACAGAAAAACAAAGAGTATAGAATAGAAAGAGTAGCACTTTCATGCAAAAAATGAAAAAAAAAAAGATTGATAGACATTTATAGAGCATATAATAAACATTTCAAAAATCTACTTCTGGAATAAGCTTACAACTCAGCAAGCAATAATAAAGAAATAACAAGTATACACCACTGAATTTGTCAGATGTAAACAAAGGGATCTGCCTTAGTTTCCTTATCTGTAAAATGAGATGGAGAAGTAAATGTAAAACTATTCTCATATTGCTGCTAAGAAAACCCTGAATGGGATTACAATTAAATGAGAGACACAATTTAAAAAAGGACTGAAACAATAAAGGACTTACCCCAAGCCTGTTTATAAAAGGAGTAACTTCTAATGGTGAAAGCAAGTGTGTTATTTGTTCTTTCTTTCCTTTTTTCATTATTATTTTTGTTTGTTTATTTCAGACAAAATGTTTATATAATTTTTATATCATTTTTCTGACATTTATATTCCTTCCTTCCAACTCTTCCCTCTCCCCAAAAGGCTGATATGATATAGGTTGTTTATATATTATCATACTATATATGAATATCATGCTATATATACAATATATCATGCAATGTTTATATATTACCATACTATTATACATATCAGCCTTTGGACTCCAAAGCCACATGAGGGTACACCGTAGATGAAACTGCACAAAGAAAATAGTCATTCTCGATCACCGAGAGACTACTATAACATACATACATTATACATATCACAAAAAATATATTTCATCATATAAAATAAGATTCATATTGCTTATTCCAGAGAAAAATCAATGGAGAAAATAAAGTGAAGAATGGTATGTTTTAATCTGTATTCAGATTCTGTCTGTTCCTTCAATGGTGGTAGATAGCCTTTTCATCACGATTACTTTGGAGTTGTCCTGGATACTTGCCTTCTTGATAATAGTTAAGTCATTCATGGTTGATCATCATAAACTATTGTAACTGTTGTTACAACATTCTCCTGGTTCTGCTCACTTCTCTTTGTATCACTTCATTAGAGGCTTTCAAGTTTTTTTTTGTTTTGTTTTTTAGCAAAATCATCTTGATTTCTTGTGGCACTATAGTATTCCATTATAAGTATATGCAATAAGTTCTTCAATCATTTGTCAATTAATGAACATCTCTTCAGTTTTAGGTTCTTTGATAAGACAGAAGGGCCAGTTTAAATGTTTTTGTACAGCCAGCTCCTTTCCCCTTATCTTTAAATTTTTTGGGATTTACAGCTAGTAATATGCACATATTTATGACCATTTTACCATGGTTCCAAAGTCTCCAGAATGACTATATTTTTCCCCAGCTCCACCAACAGTGTATTGGTGTTCCAATTTTTACACATGCCTTCTAACATATATCATTTTCCCTTTTTGTCATGTTAGCCAGTCTGTAGGTATGAGGTAGAACCTCAGAACTGGTTTTAAAAAACCCTTTCCTTGCACCTTAGAATCAATACTAAGTATTGGTTTCAAATCCACAAGAGTAATAAGGGCTAGACTATGGGGGTTCAGTGATTTGCCCAGGGCCACACTGTCTAAAGCCAGATTTGGACCCCGGACCTCCCATCTCCAGGCCTGTCTCTGAATCCACTGAGTCACCCAGCTGCTTCTCAGAGATTTTTTAATTGATATCTCTCTAATTAATAGCAGTTTGGAGCATCTTTTCTATGACTAAATATAGTTTTTTAATTTCTTCATCTGAGAATTACCTGCTTATATTCCTTAAACATTTGTCAATTAGAGAATGCTTTGTATTCTTATAAATTTGACTCATTTCTCTATATATTTGAGAAATGAATCCTTTGTCAAAGATCCTTTTCATGAAGATGTTTTCCTAGTTTTTGCTGTTGGGATTTATTGATAGTATAAAGAAATGCTGATAATTTTTGCATATTTATCTTATATCATACAACTTTGCTAAAGTTGTTAACTGTTTCAATAATTTTTTTTCTTTGATTTTCTAGGTTTTCTAGATCTAGGTTGGTGAACCTATTACATGCATACTAAAGCATGCTGGAGGGGGCTCCTCCCTTTCTCTTCTCCAAGCATGTCTGAGGACATTTCTCACATCACTCTTCCCTCTGCAAGCAGCCCAATGGGAGTACTTCCTCATCCCCTATTTTGGGTAAGGCAGGGGGCTCACATGTAGCATGAGGGTTGGAGTTTGATCATTTGTTTGCTAAATGGTTCACCATCACTGCTCCAGGTAGATCAGAATATCATCTGCAAAGAGTGAAAGCTTTATTTTCTCATTTCCTATTCTAATTCCTTCCTATAAATAGGTAAATGCAATAAAAGCATAAATGCAATAAATAAAAGAAAGGCTATATAATTAGTATTTCTTGTACAATATTGAATAATAGAGCTGATTATGGGGCATTTTTATTTTACTCCTGATCTTATTGGGAAAGATTCTAGCTTTCTCCCATTACTGATAATGCTTGCTGATGGTTTCATATAGATTCTATTAAACATTTTGAGTTTTGTAGCACTATTACAATATTCTCTAGTGTTTTCCATAGAAATGAGTACTGTATTTTGTCAAAAATTTTCTCTGCCTCTGTTGGTTTATACTATTCATATGGTCACTTATGGTTATATTTTCTTAATATTGAACCATCCCTGCATTCTTGGTCCATATCACAAAAATGTGATTCTTGTGATATATTTCTATAATCCCCTTTGTTATAAGGATATAGGGATTAGCTCCTTGCTAAAAAGTCAGAGCAGGGCAAATCCTGCAGGGCAAAAGAACAAAATTCCAGAACTCTGAAGTAGACACAGACATTTTTCTGCTCAGGGAGAAACAGTTAAGGAGCCAGGAGCAGAGTCTGAGTCTAGTCTTTCTAGGGTGGACCTAGATAGCTAGATACTATCTATCCTGTGACTTTTCCCTTTGATCCAGTCTATTCCTGTGAATTCTGCTGAAGTAGAGAGTGTTTTTCCAACAGAGCTGCTCAAGACTTCAAAAGGACAACTGTCAGTGAGACGTCTTTTGATCTTTGTTCCTGCTACCTTAAAGTCCTTCCCAATTTTATATTAACAAAGGGGAGATAATTTAATAGTTGTAGGAAACAGATTTGTAGGTAGGAAAATATTAAACAAATAGGCTTTTTGAGTTTTAGATAGATCATTCCAATTCCCTTGTCTTCCTTCCTTTATCCTAAAATAAACTGTTAGTTATATTTATAGTTTATACCCATTATTTAATATACTTATTTCAAATTGCTGGTATTTTGTTCAGAATTTTTGGATCAGCATTCATTAGGAATATCTTTCTATAGTTTTCTTCATTTTTTTCTTTCTGGTTTGGGTATGGATATTATATTTATTTCATATAAGGAATTTGGTAGAGTTCTTTCCACAATTATTTTTATAAATATTTTATGTTTTATTGGAATTAGTTATTCTTTAACTATTTTGGTAGAATTCACCTATGAATCCTACCTGGTCCTTATTTTTTTCCCCTTAGGGAATTCATTTGATAGTTTGTCCTATTCATTTTTTGGTGATAGGATTGCTTAAGTATTCTATTTCCTCCTTTATTAATCAGGGCAATTTATATTTCTTTAAATATATATGTCTTTCATTTAGATCACCAAATTATTGACTCTTAGGCAAAATAATTGCTTTGCTTTCCTCTTCATTGCTTATAATTTTGCCCTTTTCTTTTTTATAATTTGGTGATTTGGTTTTCCTACTTTTTATCAAGTTATTAAATGGTTTAGCTATGTTTTTTGGTTTAGTTATGAAAATTATTTGACATTTATTAGTTGGAATCTTTGCTTACTTTCAATGATACTAATCTCTCCTTTGATTTTTCAAAATTTCTAATAAGGTATTTAATTGAGGATTTTTTTTAGTTGCATACCTGATTTATTGATCTGCTTTTTCTCTGATATATTGATATAAGCATTTAGAGATACAATTTTTTCCTGAAGGACCACTTTGACTGCATCCCAACAATTTTGTTATTTTGTCTCCTTGTTATCATTCACTTTAATGAAATTATTGATTGCTTTTTAATATTTCTTCTTGACCCACTCATTCTTTAGGATAAAATTATTTATTTTCAAATTAATTATTTCTCTTTTTTCTTTAATCCTTTATGTAATGTAATTTGATAGCATTAGTCTGAAAAGGATATATTTAATATTTCTTTTTTTCAGCATTTTGTTATGAGATTGCTGCATATGTGTTTGATATTTATATTACTTCATCATTTATGGTTCCTTTTATCAAGATGTAGTTTTCTTCCTTCTCTCTTTAAACATGTCAGTTTTTACTTTTGCTTTGTCTGGGCTTATAATTGCTTTTTTCACTTTAGTTGAAATATAATAAATTTTACCTTTATTCAATGCATGTCTCCCTGATTTAAATGAGTTTACTGTAGACAGATTATTGAGGGATTCTGGATTTTAATTCATTTTGTCATCCTTTTCTGTTTCAAGTATGTGATCATCCCATTTGCATGCACAGTTAGGATTACTGTGTGTTTCTCTCCATCTTATTTTCCCCATTTAGCTTTCTTTCCTTTCAGTCTTTCCCTGTTTACAATTTCTTTCCTTCTCTCTATATGCCTTTTACATTAGTTCCCCCTCCCTTTTATTTCCCACCTCCCTTTTTATTCCTTTTCCTCCCATACTTCCCTACTGGATGCAATAGGTTTTTCTTTGTAACTAAGTGTAGATATTATTTATACTTTGTGCCAGTTCCAATAAGAGTAAGGTTCAATCATTAACTGTCATGCCATCTTCCCTTCCACTGTATTGATTTTTTCCCCTTTTTTTTGAAAAATGTGTTTAAGTAGTCAACTTGGTTATAAGAGTTATATTCTTTCCCTCCCTCCTCTGATCCCCTCTCATAGCTGACATGAAATTCCACTGGGTTTTACATGTGTCTTTGATCAAAACCTATTTCCTTACAGTTGATTTTTGCATTAGAGTGATCATTTAGAGTCTATATCCCCAATCATATCCCCATCAACCCATCTTGTTAAGCAATTGTTTTCCTTCCATTTTTCTACTCCCACAGTTCTTCCTTTGGATGTGGATAGTGTTCTTTCTCATAAATCCCTTTGGAATGTTCTGGGTCATTATACTGCTACTACTAGAGAAGTCCAATATATTCTATTGTACCAGTCTCTATGTACATTATTCTCTTGGTTCTTTTCCTTTCACTCTGCATCAATTCCTGGAGGTTATTCCAATTCACATGGAATTCCTCCAGTTCATTATTCCTTTGATCATAATAGTAGTCCATCACCAACAGATACCACAATTTGTTCAGCCATTCCCCAATTGGAGGGCATCCCCTCATTTTTCAATTTTTTTTTTGCTACCATAAAGAGCGCAACTATGAATATTCTTATGCAAGTCTTTTTTCCTTATTATTTCTTTGAATCTTCATGTAAAATAATTTATTCTCAACTTTCTCTTCTTTTCTCCCTCCTATATAAATTATTCTTTCTTTTACCTTATTTTTTCATATTATCTTATCATATTCAACTTGCTCTGAGCTCGTGTGCTTTTATTTATTAACTTAATAGTGATAAAGTTCTTAAGTATCTTCAGTACCTTAAGTATCCTAAGTACTGTGAACATTAAATTTAACTCTCCCCTGATTGTGAAAATGAAATTAATTAACTCTCCCCTTATTGTGAAGATTAAATTTTAACCCCTGGCCATTTTTAGATTTCATCACCAAAAGTATAAACACCCTACTTAAAGTTGAGTGGGGAGTTCTGCCCAGTTTTAGATTTAATCACAAAGGTGTAAACACCCCATTCACACTTGAGTAAGGGAGGTCTGTGACCCACATGTGCAATAGTGGGTGACAAATTAGAATTAAACTGACTGCCCCTGGGCAGTCCTAAAGCAAAGCTTCAACTGAGATTGGTAGACATTAAATTAGCCGTATGCACAGGAAGTGACATAAAAGAAAATGTCTTTAAAAGAGAGTTACAACTTCTTGAGTAGAATTCAACCTGGACTTTAGCTTCTTCTGGAGTTCTGAGTTTGAGTTGGAGGCTGGAGAAGAATCTGCTGACTGGACCTGAGACCCTGTTCCTGGTGAGACTGTCCTTAAATCACTTCCTTTGGACTGACACATGGTGAATGAAAAAGACAACTCCTTTCCTAGATTATTCTGAAGAGACTATCCTCAGAAGAGACCTACCTCTTAAGAGAGACTTCCCCAGGTTCTTGGCTACAAGGGCCAAGGCCTCTCTGATTAAGTACTAACCTCACCTGCTTGGGTTGAGTCAGGGGTCAGAGTAAAAATACTCAATGTTTAAGCTAGATATCTTACCCTATCCACTCTCTGATTTTCTAACTTTACTCTTTCTATATTTTGTAAATAAATTACAAATAAATCTGTTTGGAATTAATATAAATTCCTGGTGACCCTATTTTAAAAATGTAATCTAGTCCAACCTTTTTATGAAATAAAATTTTATTTGCCTTACAGTAAATAATAATAAAATAATAAAAAAATAAAAATTTCCCCCTTACAGTATCTAAGATTTCTTAAGTATCTTAGTCATCACCTAGTTGACCTGGTGTGGATAGGTTTGTACTTTTTTAGTTCAGATGGGGTTCTCATTAGATTGAGATGGGTTCTGCCCAATCCCTTAGCCTTTGTTGGGCTGAGTTTCTCCCACCACTGTCTAAGTTCATCCTCTTTTACTGCTGGAGTATGTAGAACTATGCTCCTCCTACTGCAACTATATTACAATGTATTTCACTGTATTGAGTCTGAGTTCTGGTAAGGCATTTTTGGGGGGCCATCTTCTCCAACCTATAATTATTAGGCTATTATGAGATAAGTTCTCCTTGCTGTTTCTCCATGAAGTTCTTAGCTGAAATACTGCTTCGCCCCTTCTTCTTTTATTTCTATCACTCAAGTATGCATTTTGAGATATTCTTGTTCTTCTCTGGTTATTTGGAGAGTGGTGTGCAGACTCCAAGTATTTCTTATTCGACCATGTTAGCAACCCAAACAGAAAACCAAGATTCATATGAATTCAGTCAACATTAATGTTGACTAAAAAATATTGAAAAGTGACCAACTCACACAGATTTGTTTTTGGAAACTAATCAGTTTATTACATTATTTTAGGACAAAATTATTTCCATGAGAAACTAGAAATATTGAAATAAAGGAGTTTGTAATTTACTTATTCAGTGCCATATCTATCAAACTACTAAGAAACTTTTTTAAACCCTTACCTTCTGCCTTGGAGCCAAATATTGGCTCCAAGGCAGAAGAATGGTAAAGGCTAAGCAATGGGGGTTAATTGACTTGCCCAGAGTCACACAGCTAGGAAGTATGTGAGGCCATATTTGAACCTAGGACCTCCCATCTCTAGGCCTGGTTCTCAATCCACTGAGCCACCTAGATGCCCCCTACCAAGAAACTTTTTAAAGAATTATAAAAAAAAAGTTATAAAAAAGTTCATTTGGAAGAACAAAATATCAAGACTATCAAGGGGACTAGTGAAAAAAAATGTGAATTATGGAGGTCTAGCACTACAAGATCTTAAACTATACTATAAAGCAGTGATCCCTAACTATGGTACTGGCTAAGAGACAGAAGAATGGATTGATGGAGTAAACTTGAGGTAAATGACCTGAGCAAAATATTGTATGATAAATCCAAAGATCCCAGCTTTGGGGACATGAACCCCCTGTTTGACAAAAACTGCTGAAAAAATTGGAAAACAGTGTGGGAGAGATTATGTATGGATCAACATCTCACACCCTATACCAAAATAAATTCAGAATGGATAAATTACTTAAATATAAAGAGGGATTTATGAGTAAGTTAGGTGAACATAGGATAGTATACCTGTCTGATCTATGGGAAAGGAAAGAATTTAAGAACAAGCAAAAGACAGAGAATATTACAAAATGTAAAGAGAATAATTTTGATTACATTAAATTAAAAGAGGGTTGTACAAACAAAACCAATCCACAGAAAATTAGAATGGATACAACAAATTGGAGGAAAGTATTTGTAACCAAAACCTCTGAAAAAGGTCTAATTTCTTAAATTTATAAGGAGCTAAGTCAATTGTACAAAAAAAAACAAAACAATCAAGCCATTCCTCAATTGATAAATGGGCAAGGGACATGAATAAGCAGTTTTCCGATAAAGAAATCAAAACTATCAAAAAACACATGAAAAAGTGTTCTAAATCTCTCATAATTAGGGGAATTAAAATCCAAACCACTCTGAGGTAGCACCCCATACCTAGCAGATTGGCAAATATGATGGCAAAGAAAAATAATAAATGTTGGATGGTATATGGCAAAATTGGGACTCTAATACACTGCTGGTAGAGTTGTGAATTGATCCAAACATTCTGGAGAGCAATTTGGATCTTTGCCCAAAGGGCTTTAAAAGACTACCTGCCCCTTGATCCAGTGGTTTCACTGTTGGGTTTGTACCCCAAAGAGATCATAGGGAAAAAAGACTTGTACAAAAAAAATTTATAGCCGCACTCTTTGTAGTGGCAAAATTTTGGAAAATGAAGGGATGCTCATCAATTGGGTAATGGATGAACAAATTGTAATATCAGATGGTGATGGAATACTATTGTGTTGAAAGGAATGATAAACTAGAGGAATTCCATGTGAACTGGAAAGACCTCTAGAAATTGATGCAGAGTAAAAGGAGCAGAACCAGAAGAACATTATACACAGAGACTGATTCATTATGACATTGAATGTAACAGACTTCTCTACTAGTAGAAATGCAATGATATAGGACAATTCTGAGGTACTTATGAGAAAGAATGCTATTCACATCCAGAGAAAGAATTGTGGGAATAGAAACACAGAAGAAAAACATTTCTGTGATAATATGGAAATAGGTTTTCAACAATGATACACGTTTAACCCATCGGAATTGCTCAGCAACTCAGAGAGGATGGAGGGAAGAGGGGAGGAAAAGAACACAAATCATATAATTGGAGAAAAATATTCTAAATTAATTAATTAATTGATCGATTGTTTTAAAAAACACAAAAATTAGCGAACAATGTAGACAATGCAAGAAACTGTAAAAGATTTTGTAATAAATGACTGTAGGTAAGAATTTACCAACTACCAAAATCCTATCAAATTATAACTTTTTTGCTGGAATCATACATCAGAAGATCACTGTCCTTCATGGACTACTGGATCACAATGTTTCATGTTATAAAACCAGTCATCAAAATATTCCATGGAACTCAACCAATGAACTTTACTAGAGGATGAACTATGGCCTGTCTCCTTAACAGAAATAATATTCATAAATAATAAGAATCATATTTTAATAGATGTCACCATTCCCAAACATCATACTCAAAATTTCCAAAGTACATGAAAACTTTCAAAGAATAAAGATATGGGCAAGGAGACTCAAAATCAAGGATATGGCACAGTTGTTCTTTTGCCTAATGGAGTTAATTATGCTTTGGATACTTTCAGTCAGATTACAGAGGATAAGCTGATGTTCTACTTCTTTTATTAAACTACAAAAAGCATGCATTTTATTCACTAATTCCATGATCTGTAGAATTTTAACTTGAAATGGATTATAGTAGGATCATGTCCCAGGACGGTTTCTTTCTGAACACCATTGAAAAACACAATTATGAGTCAAAAATTTCAATAGAAGATTAATACCATGATATCACTTGTCCTCCATCTGTTTCTATGTGAATAGCCTTCAAAAAGATGATAATGAGATAATAATAGCTTGAATTTATATAGGCTTTATATTTATATTGGATTTATAAAACATTCCCCATAAACATTTTATAAAAGGGCTAGTACATATGGTATTCGTTTTACAAATGAAGAAACAGACTGAGAGGTTAAATGACTTTTTGATGGCAACAAAGCTAATAAGACCCACTAACTTTATAGGAATATTTTGGAGAAATTTTTTTGAGAATTTTTGTAACCCCCAGAGTCCCCAAGGTATAGTAAAATAATTTAGTTTATCACTATTTACCATATTTTGAATTATCAGTCAGCCCCCATGCAATCCAAAATGTTGATCCTAATTCATTTGTATATACAGGTTTTAGAATTATCTGAGGGCCTTCCTCTTTTTCCTTGGTAGTCTCAGGTAAAAATGGGGTTGGAATTGAAGAAATTTTTATAATTTCCACTAACAAAAAGAATAATCTATTGTTACTTTGACTATTCATTAGTATGATGGATGTTGGAACTTCCTCTTCATTATATACCAGAACTGGAAAAATACAAACAAAATGAAAGCCTAATAAGAAAATGTTATTTTTTCCTCTTCTTAGAGCTGAAGGAATGAATCTATGTTCTACAAATTCTTAATTATTATTTTTAGATATGAAAAAATCCTGAACAATTACTCAGGAGAAGTACAGAATATGTAATTGAATGAGTGAGATGGAAAAAATATCCAAAAGGGGCAAAATTAGTCATTCTTGGCTTTCATTTTATAATTTTAATTTTTTAATTTTTTACATGTTGATATAATTTTGAATAATAATAAAATTAAAATTAAATAAATGTATTAAAATAGTTAAATAATAAATAAATGAAAATAATTTAAAAATTGTGTTTTGACATTTTGTGATAAATGTTTAATTCCTCCCTTCCTCCTTCCCCACAAGACTACAGGTGGTACATGTGTTACCATTACATGCTTATTTGACATGCTCATTATACTGTGAAAGAAGACAAATATCACTTACACTGGAGAAAAATTCATGGAGATTATTGTCTTTTTTGCTGAATTTTCAGGATGGGGTTGTGGGAGTAGTGCTCAGATATTTCAAGGATTTACCATAGAAAAAATTGTCATTTATGCAATGATGACTTATTTGATTTGCAAAAATAAAAGTTTATAGACAAGAAGAAAAAGCCATTTCTCCAGAAGACTGAACATCTACATGAGGAGAATAAACACATGAAAGTGGCTGAAGCTGTACCAGGTTTATACTCCAAGCCTAAATCAAATGATTGGTATAGTTTGAATGTTATAGAAGATAATGGGTACAAATCATGATGACTTCACCAGTGTTAACTTACCATGTCAACAAGAGAATATCTCTACCATGCGTGCAAGATCAACTCTGCTGCTGGCTGATCAGCATAGAGCAATTGATCATTTCCCAGCATAGATTCAGGCACTGCTTCCAGCTTAGTATTTCTATTTTAATTCTAGACTTGTTCCAATATGCTGAATACCAGTTTTAAGCCACCAACCTCAAATCTTAAGAAAGGATAGCTTTTTTATAAGAAAAAATTTCCAGAGATTACATAAAATAAAATTATCTTCTTATCTATAGGAACTTGTTTGTTTGTTTGTTTGTTTTACCAAAAGATTGTCTAGTAAAAAATATGAAGCAAGTAATATGGGTAAACTATAGCACAATCCAGAAAGATTATTATATTTGTCCACTAAAATTCAGCATAATTAATTAATATTATAGGATTTAGAAAGAGAAATCATAGAAATCTAGTCTAACTCCCTCATTTTACATATGACAAAACTGAGGCTTAAAGAAGTGTTTCATTCAAAGGTTTCCAAGACTTTTTAGAGATATTAATTGATTTGATCCTCATTAAAAATTTGCTACATAGAAACTGATTATCTCTACTTTACATATGAGGAAACTGAGGCTGAGACAGGTTAAGTAACTTGTCAAAAGATCAAACAAACAGTATCTGAGGCAAGATTCAATCTTAGATCTTCCTAACTCTGAGTCTAGCTTTCTATCCACTATATCACCTAACAGTCCAAATGCTTAAAATAAAATATAAATGCTAAAAAGCACAAGATCAGATACAGGTTTTAAGGGTTGGTAGGGTAGATTAGGGGGACTTAACCAATGTAGTGAAGGCTTTTAACAATGGAAAACTCACCAGAGTCTATATTACCCTTTACCATTTTTGATATTTTATGTAAAAAAATTGACAAATATTTTATTGTTGTTCCAGTCATTCTCATGTATATTCCAGACATGATATGATCCCTCCATATTAACTGATGTAAACTGATATTATTCATGTAAACACCAATGATCAGACAACTTCATAGCCTCCATAGTCTTCTAGTATCTACATTTTACCTCACTTAACTCCTACCAGAAAGTTGATCCTAAATTCAGATTCTGGACAAATTCTAGTACCTAGAGTGCAGTATCTAGTCTGAAAAAATAGAAGACATTATTGATCTATAATTAATCAGTTTACTCTCACTGCTACCTTACTTTGATTTATACAGAATATTGTCTATGGAAAGGACCACTGGAGGCATAGTCCATATATATTTATTAAGCGCCTATTATACGTTAAGTACCACATTAAGGAATGGGGATGTAAAGTGTAAAAAAAAATAGAAAACAAAAAACAGTTCCTGTCTTCAAGAAGTTTACAATCTAATAGGAAAAGGTAATGATGAAAAGAAGCTGGAACATGTGTGGGGAAGATAACTGATGCACAATAATATATGTGTGAGCAAAAATCCCATTCATGACATCCTTAGAATTTATTATTCTGGTTCTCAATGCACTGAAGGCTTATAATGATGGGGAACCCACTCCTTTATAGTTTTGAACAGTTCTAATCATTAGAAAATTTTGTCATACTGAGCCAAAATCTGACTCTGCCATTGCTTTAAGCCCTGCATTCATTACCAAGTAAAACAAATGCAATCGCATTTCTGTAGGACAGCCCTTAAAAACGTGATCCTTCTATAGGCTCTTCAAATATTCTTCTTAATTGGTTATATTTATTCAACTTGTATGACATCAGTTTTGGTTTTTCCATCAACCTAGTTATCCTAAGGTTTGTTATAGCTGCACTGACTGCAAATGTTCTTCTTAAATCCATGTCCTAGACCAGAACAAAATGCTCTAGATGTGATCTGATCAGAGTAAAGCACAGGACAATCAATGCATTTATTCTGAATTCTATGATTCTAGCTAAGAAGCCTAAAATCAAATTAGGCTACCATGCCACAGTATTACCTCATATGGAGCTTAAAGTTCACAAAAAAAAAAAAACTCTTTTTTTGTACTGACTAGGAATGCTTCATTAATCTAGTACTTACATGCAATAGATTCTAGCCTAAACATATAATTTTAAATTTATTCCTATTAAATTTCAGATTTATACCCATTAAATGTATAGATTTGGACAGTGGTTCATTGCCTCTTAAGATCTTTTTAATATCCACATTTGTTAGATGTTCTTTGACACTTGAAATTATCAAGTTTGACAAGGATACCCTATATGTCTTCATCCAAGACATTATGCAATGTTAAACAGAAGAGGACCAAGAAAAGGCTCCAGAATTGTCCATTAGATAATTGCCTATAAGATGGCATTGCTCCTTTATTCTGGAGACAGTGGGTAATATAGTGGATAGAGTACTGTGTCTAGAGTCATGAAGACTTCAAATCTTGCCTCAGTCCCTTATCACCTATGTGACTGAGAAAGTCACTTAACTGTTGTTTGCCATAGTTTTCTCCACTATAAAATATGGATGATACTGGCACCTACCTCCTAGGGTGAGGATCAAATGATATTATATTTATATAATGTGCTTAGCATTGGAACATAGAAGGTGCTAGATAAATGCTTATTCCCTTCTCTTCTCTACTTTTGAGTTCTAGTCAAATCCATTGAAATAAATGATATTACCAAGTTGATAAGTGGAAAGTGCAAAGAGAATTGGACTTGAGGCAGAACTTTGGAAGACACACACCTTAATGTGTTTGGTGATGACAACTAGTCAGCAAAGTAGGCCATAGACAATAAGGAAATAATTTTTAAAAACAAAAAAGATAAGCAGGGGAAGTGAGTTTCTCAGAAGTAAAGGGGGAAAAAAAAGATTCCAGAAGGACTACATTATCACCACTACCCAATGCTGCTGAAATTTAAAAGAAAAAGGCATGGGAAGTTGATAACTTGGAGATCATTGTTGACTTTTTGAGAAAACAATTGCAATCAGGAAGAAAAGATAAAGCCAAATTCCAAGGAACTGAGCAGAGAATTATTTGTAATTGTGAAGACAGGATAAACTCTCCCCTTGCCTACTTTTAAATTTAATCACCAGAAGCCTATACACCCTACTTAATGCATAAGTGAGGGAGGTTGGGCTAAAGTAGGTGACAACTCAAAAAGGACTGACTACCCCCTGGGCAGTCCTAAGCAAAGTTATACACTAGCAACTGGTCCCTGTAAAGTGCAGGAAGGGACAGGAAGGGACCTGGAAAAAGCACTATAAAAACCCTGAACTTCCTGTCCAAACTAATTTTCTTCTTCAGAGTTGGCTTTGGAGGAATTCCAGCTTGGGACCTCAGCTTGTATTCTGATTCTTGAACTGCTTTTAGTAAGACTGCTCTTGGATCTTCCCTTTGGATTACAACCTGGGTGAAGTGAAAAAGCTGACTCCTTCCTGGCTTCTGCAGAGATTAATTTCCAGAGAGGCCTCCCTGTCTTGGGGAGGCCACATGATTATTCACCATTGGTCCTCTAGCTAAATGGCCCTCCAACTGAGGGCCCTCCAGTGGAGGGGTAATGAGCCCTGCCTGAGTTGAGCCAGACACTGGAGAAACATTTAGCTTGTTAAGCTAGACTGTTTACTTTTCCCCCTCTATTTTGTAAATAAAGCTGCTAAAAATCATTTGACTTGAGACACATTAATTTTGGTGACCACATACTCTTATATTTATTCCAATCTTAATTTTTAACCCTTACATAATAGCATCAAATATTCTACTTTCATACCTTGAAATGAAAGATTACAGCAAATTAAAACACCTTTAAAACTAGATTCCACCATAACTATCAATATACAGTATTACAGAGAAAATAACATGGTCTAAGCAAAATACTACACTCATAGTATCATACAATGATGTGTATAGAAAGTCATAAGTCATTTATTCTAACCACTTCATTTTGCACATAAAGAACCCAGGGTACAATGGGATTAAATACTTTGCTCAAGGTCATATACATAGTTACTTAGAAATATACAATAAAGGTCCAAATCCTTTGAAGTCTACTCCTGTGTCCTTTCTATCTTATTATATAATAAAAACATCTATTTATAGAGTACTTAATGATCATAAAGTATCATAAATTCATAGAATCTCAGAGTTAGAAGAAACCTCGGAGATCATTTGGTTGAATTCTTAATTGGGAAGGAATTTTCTTTGCAAAAGTCCTAACATGGAATCATATCACTTGAAGACCACCTGTGGTAAGGTATTCTCTATCCTAGTAGGTAGCTAAGTGAGCTTTTTGCCAAATGATACTCTCGGAAATGTTCTTTCATATTAATCAAAATCCTCCCTCTTTGCAACTTACAATTATAGCACTGAAAGCCAGGTGATATCTTAGAACTTACTCAAATCTAATTTTATAGACAATTGGCTATATTTACTATAGACAATATACTGCATTTTTTGCATAGTTAAGTGCTTTACATATATTATCTTCTTTGATTCTTATAGCAACCTTAAGATATGGATAGAAAAAGTATTATCAAACCATTTTGTAGATGAGAATAATGAAACTCTGAGACATTATGCAACTTATCTATGATTAAAGAGGTAGTAAGAAGTAGAGGAATGATTTGAACCAAGATTTCTCAAGTCCAAGTTCAGCTCTCTTTTTTAACTGGCCTTGTGGGAAGAGTTAAAACAGGTCTAATTCTTCTGAATGACAGTCCTTTAAGAAATTACTACAGCTACCATATATCTATTTAACCTTTGCTTCTTCTACAGAATAAATATCTCCATTTCTTTCAAATGATCTTTGAATTGCATCATTTTAAATATCTTCTCTTTCCCAGAAACTCTACACTAAACATTATCTTCCTTCCTTCCTTCCTCTTTCTCTTTCTTTCTTTCTTTCTTTCTTTCTCTCTTTCTTTCTCTCTCTCTCTTTCTTTCTTTCTTTCTTTCTTTCTTTCTTTCTTTCTTTCTTTCTTTCTTTCTTTCTTTCTTTCTTTCTTTCTTTCCTTCCTTCCTTCCTTCTTTCTTCCTTTCCTTCCTTCCTTCCTTCCTTCTTTCTTTCTTTCTTTCTTTCTTTCTTTCTTTCAATTTTTCTTTCTTTCCTTCTTTCTTTCTTTCTTTCTTTCTTTCTTTCTTTCTTTCTTTCTTTCTTTCTTTCTTTCTTTCTTTCTTTCCCTCTTTCTTTCTTTCAATCTTTCTTTCTTTCTTTCTTTCAATCTTTCTTTCTTTCTTTCTTCTTTCTTTCTTTCTTTCTTTCTTTCTTTCCTTCCTTCCTTCCTTCCTTCTTTCTTTCTTTCTTTTTTCTTCCTTCCTTCCTTCCATCCTTCCTTCCTTCCTTCCTTCCTTCCTTCCTTCCTTCTTTCTTTCTTTCTTTCTTTCTTTCTTTCTTTCTTTCTTTCTTTCTTTCTTTCTTTCTTTCTTTCCTTCCTTCCTTCTTTCTTTCTTTCTTTCTTTCTTTCTTTCTTTCTTTCTTTCTTTCTTTCTTTCCCTCTTTCTTCCTTCCTTCCTTCCTTCCTTTCTTTCTTTCTTTCTTTCTTTCTTTCTTTCTTTCTTTCTTTCTTTCTTTCTTTCTTTCTTTCTTTCTTTCTTTCTTTCTGTTGTGGCAAACTGAACATGAAGTAAACAAGACTGGGTACTGGAGGAGTATGTTGTGCATCATTTGGGGCCCCTGTCAATTTAGTCTAAGAACAAATTGGCTCCTTCCATTGCCATCTTACACTGTTGACTCACATTAACCTTGAAATATACTAAAAGTAGGTACCTTTCATCTAAATAATTGTTTAGACTACTGAGAAAACTGAATTGCAATCACTTAAAACTATATTCTACAATAAGGTCCAAATGGTTACTTGAACTAAATATAACAGTTCATATCATAGAAAGGAAATAGCTTTCCAACTTATGATCAAGGAGAGAATTCTGAGCCAAAGAGAGGATAGAGATAATATAGGCAATTTCAATTTACATAAACTGAAAAGCTTTTATTTGAACCAAAGTAATGCAGCTAGGATGAGAAGAAGTTTCCAATTTGGGGGAGGGGAACCTTTGTAACAGTTATCTCTGATGAAACTCTGATAACCAAGACATATAGGAAATTAACATAAGAGAAAAGTCACTCCTCCTTAGGAAATTTTTCAGAAAATAAATTCAAATAAGAATCATGTTCTCAACAATCAATCAAGTACTTACTAAGCTATCATCCCACAAGAACTATACAAGAACTCTATCCAGAAAGCAATTTGGAACTGTATGAGAAGTTACTAAAGTGTTCACATCCTTTGACCCCCAAATCCTCTTCAAAGGAGAGCTAGCACATAATGAAGGTTAGCACCTAGGGCTGCATTCTTTGTGATAGTAAGAAACCTAAATATAAAGATACTTATCAATTTAGGGAACTCTAAATAAATATTGTTATATAAATGTAATGGGATTTGTGTGTGTGTGTATGTGTGTGTGTGTGTGTGTGTGTGTGTGTGTGTGTGTGTTCCATGAAATGGAGATCTTAACTCAATATGGCTAATAGCTAAAACTAAACTCATTCTCTTTGCCACAAAATTCTCCTGTCTTCTAAACATTTCTCTTTCTGTCAAAGGCATCTCCATCTTTCCAGTGTCTCAGGTTCATAAGTTCAACATTATCATGGATTCTAAACTTTCCTTCACCCCATATATATATCATTTGGCATATCTTGCCATTTTTACATTTACAACATTGATCACATACATGCCCTTTTTTCTAGTCCCACAGCTATCACATTATTTCAGGCACTTATAACCTCTAACAAAGATTATTAAAACAGCCTCCTAACTGGTTTCTCTAACTCAATTTTCTTCCCACTCAAGTAAATCTTACACAGTGTTACAAAAGTGAATTTTCTTTAAAGCACAGGTGAGGCCATGAAATTTTCTACTTAACAAACTCCACTGACTTTCCTTTAAAACAAAACAAGAATGTTGATGCACTTTTCATGTTTTATCTTCCTACCTCCAATCTCTCTTTCCAACCTCATTGGACAGCACTCTCCCCATACCCCAACCCTGTACTCTGGGATCCAGCCCAACTGTCCTTCTTTCTGGTCCATACACAAGGCACAACACTGTATCTCTTATCTCTGTACCTTTGCATTAGATATCCCCAATGGCTAAAATTCACTCACTCCCTGTCTCAACCTCAAAGTGTTCGTGTATACCTTTAAGATGCAGTTTAAGTCCTTCCTTCTGCATGAAGTCTTTTCTGATCTCTCAAAAGCAAATGGCTTCCAAAATTACTTTATATTCAAATATATTTTATAGATATTTATATTTATCCACCTTACATTTATGCTGAATATGTATTTAGGTGCATATATATGTATGCATACATCTTCTTTTGAAGAATGTTGCCTCTACTATCATTTTAGTCTTGGCACTTAGATCTCTAGTGCCTACCATAGTGCCTTGTGCATTGTAGCTGCTTAATAAATATTGATTGATTGATTAAAGGTTGGGAAGACTTTAAGAATTAATGAAAAGCAAATAAAATAAAACCAAGAGAATAATATATGCAATAACTACAATTATCTAAATGAAAAACTCAAATGCAACTAAACTCAGAATAATTTCAATGAATAAATTTAGTTTCAGGAAATAGGGAATAAAACACACCTCTTTCTTCTTGGTACTGAAATGGAATACTACTGATGAGGAATTTTGCACATAAATGAGTAAAAATCATTTATTAAATATCTAGTATAAGCCAAGGACCATGTGATTCACTGAGGATGCAAACAGAAAGTTTTTGCTCTCAAGAAACTTCTATTATAAATTGAGAAGACAAGATACATAACAGAGTTCAGCTATAGGACAGATTCCAAAAGTGTGGCAAAAGAGTTAACAGGTAGCCTCAGGGGTCCTTAAGAAATGCCCACAATTCAGAGGACACAGAGCTAGGGAAGATAGTAAGACTGTTAGATTCAATGGCAGGCCTGGTAGACCTCAGTACCAATTCAATAAACAATTATTAAGTACAGAATATGTGTCAGGTACTTTGATAAACCCGAGGTATATAATAAGAAAAAGGCAAACCCTGCCTGGAAGGAGTTTACAGTTTAACAGTCAAAGCTAGTGCATCAAAGGAAACTGGGAAAGGTAGGGGTGAGGGGATGGGGAGGGTTAACTGGTCGTTAGAGGAGCATCATCCTATTCTATTTAGTTTAAACCAAATAGAGCTATAGATACAAAGGATACTAAGGTGAATATAAAATTCCTGCCCTCCATACAGCAAAGTTTTGGACAGAATTTAATGTTCTACCCTCTAGTCCTCTAACTCATCAGTAGAATTATAATTTATAACTTCCAACTGAGAAAAGTAATGTGAATAGCCATTATATTTTCCACACCAACATTCTCCAGAAAGAGCCTGGGTAACAAAAGGGTAAGGCAAAGGCAGTAGTGGATCCCCACAAGTTCTTCATACCTATCCAAACTATATGGAATTGTAAAGGATAATTGTAGCATTGTGACCTAAACTATATTAATTATTGGTCATCATGGATATCCCAAATTAAAAAAATACCCAAGTCAGCTGGAAATTTATGGTGATTTAATTAATATAGTGGAAAGAAATTAAGAAGAAGGGAGAAGGAAAGGGTTTAGGATTTCTCCTGCCTGGCTTGTGCCAGGGGGAAGAGGCTTTAGGAAGGTAAGAGTTTGGAGAGTAAAAGAGGAAGGAATCAGCCTGAACTCCAAGAGGGCTCAGCCAATATGCCTGAACCTGAATTAGCTCAAGGGCAAACTCACCGCCAAAACCCAGATAAATAGCTGCCACCACACCAAGATGTTGGAACTCTTAGCACACTGCCAGCCAGATCCGCCTCTCTGGGGAAAAGGACCAAAGAAAGGAAATGATGTGCCCTATATTGATGGTTTTACCCCACTTTCCTACGTCTCATCTGTACCAATGTTAGCTTAGCTTGACTTAGGACAGCCCTAGGGCCTGTCAGCTGTTTCTGCACATGTCTGTTGAAGGCCATCTTCTTAGACTCTTGATCCTTGAGTATGGGTACAGACATTCCTGACCTCGTTAAACTAAGTAGGGTGGAGCAATGTAGAGTTACTAAGACCTGATTCTGTTAGACCAAGTATTTCCATTGTTACAAATCAGGAAATAGCTAAATCAAATCTTCTAAAGTATGGTTTGAGTAGGGTAGAGTAGTTTTAAAATTAACAGAATCTTACATATTCTTGAAGGTAGTAGAGGAGTTTTAAGGAGCAGATCAACATATGATACTACAAATTAAGATTATTTATCTTGTACTGAATTTTTATTTATTTTGTTAAGCATTTCTCAATTACATTTAAATATGTTTCTCACTTGCACTCTGGAGTTTTGTAGACTACCTATCTATAGAGTTTGATATCTCTGTTTTAAGACATTACTTTGTTGGTCATTTTTTCTTAATTGTTTGGGGTTTGTTGTATTTGCAAGAGAAAGCATAGTGACTGGGGAGTATATTAGAAAATGATGAGGATGATGAAAAGAGCATTAATTAAAATGGAAAAAATCTATCTTTATCTCTATTAACAGGTAGTGCAATCAAATTAGAAACATGGAATATTTGGCCATTTGCTCTATCCTGATAAGATTTTTTTTCCCTACATTTGGACTCTCATTCAGTGCATTAGCTAGCCCTCCCTTCAATAACCAAAAAGTATTTATTAATAAATGAGTGAAAAAGTATGCTTACGATATGCCAAACATTATGCTAAGTGATAAAGAAACAAATAAAAGGAACCAACACATTCCCAGTGGTTACAGTTTTTTGTTTTTTTTTAACAGAAACTAGCACATAAAGGAAAACTGGAAAAAAGAGATTTATGGTTTGGAAATTGTGGGGAATTAATAAGGTAGCTTGCTTCTGGATAGGAAAATGCAAATCTCACTTAATCATAGCCCAAGGCCCTGGGGACAGAGTTCAGGTTCCAATGAGGATGAGATGATGATGGCTGGAATTCATGTGGCATAATTTGGAAATGTTCTGATGGTACCTACTATGTACCAAACGTTGTCCTGGGCACTAATAATTTAAATACAAAGAGTTAAACAATCTCTACTTTCAAAAAACAACATTGGATAGAAGAACTTTTTGCTCTTTAAAAGTCTGATAATTATAGTATCTACACCTACATCCATTCCACTGTTGAAATGTTAATAAAATAAAAAAAACAAAATCATTGGGTGATTCACTAGAAAGTTCCAAGTAAACTAAGTGGGTTTTAAATACTTTATGTCCATTATTTCATTTAATTCTCACAATAGTCCTGTATTATAGGAAACAGAAAATTAAATTGAGCCTCAGAAAATTTGAGATTACCTTAAATTCCCAGAGCTAATAATTAGCATAATCAGAATTTGAATGTACTTTATCTGACTCTAGGTCTCTGTGCTTTCCATTTATACCATGCTTCCCATTACAACATTCATAAATCTATGTATAGAAAGCCTAAAGAATATAGAAATTGTGGAAATTAAAAACAAGTAGCTCTAAGGGAAAAAAAAAATTAGACTTTTCAATACATGTGAGCTACAACTGTAAGAAATGGAAAGATAGACAAGTCTGAGCAAAGACATAAGAAGTCTTGCAAAACAGGTACATTATAGAAATGATCTTTTACACTAGGATTAAAACAGTTTCAACCCAACTAATCAGCTCAGATAAATCACCAATGAGCAGCTTGTCTCTACCAGAACCAGAAGGAAGCAGAAACCCTATTTAAGCCAACTACTCCAGATGTCCACCCACAGGCATGGAGCCGTTGTCATCAGATGGTATGACCTGGTTGCCAAAGAGAAGCCCTTAAAAGGACCCTGAACAGAAAAAAAGGGGCAGTTGATCTTAATGCCATAGAACAGATGGCAACAGAGTGTGTAAAAGATTATGTTCTACCCATTGTGCCAATACTGTAAAATAAAGGATACAATAATCTATTTCCTTTTATGGTAAAAAAAATGTTGCCATATTTGAACTATAATATTTTCCCAAGTTTATTCATGGTCTAGAAAAAATATTAATAATATTAATGAGAAAAATAGCTAAATTTCTTTTCAATGCCTGGTATCTCATGTTATGGGACAGAATTAAAGAGAATTTTTATAATTATATCATATATTATTAATAAAACCAGAGCTTTCTCATTGCTGTACCTTTTCTAGAGATAGCTAAATGACTCAATGGATACAGCACTGATCCTGGAGTCAGGCCCTGATTTCAAATTCAACCACAAACATTGACCAGCTGTGTGAATCTGGGCATATCTCTCTGGCTCAGTTTCTTTAACTAAAAAATGGGGATAATAATATTTGATGCCCAGTGATAACAGATGTGAAGAGCTTGGCCTAGTGCCTGGCATGTAGTAGGTGCTTAATAAATGCTTGTGTCTCTCCTTTCTTTCTTTCATATATCTTGAATGTCCCTTCCTGTACCTTCCTTTTGAAATTCTATATATCCTTTAAACTCCTGTTCATATGTAGGAAGTATCCTCATAGGAAATGTTCTTTCCTACTTCATTCCACACATTCAAAATTTTAATTTTTTTTAAAAATTGTCCTTTGAAGAGGCAACATGGCATAGTGGATAGAAGGGTAACCTCAGAGCCTGGAAGACTTGGGTTCAAGTCCTGAATCTGATGAACATTGGCTCAATAACAATAGCAAGTAATTTTACTTTTGAGCACTTTAGGCTTCCCTCTACAACCTACAATGTTCAAAGACTTCCTCTACCTTTAAGAGAGTTCCATACTAAATAAACCACATGTCTAGTCATTATTCATACCCCTAGATAGAGTTTTCCTGGTGAAAAATAAGTACCAAGAATCCTATCCACTGGTAACAAGCCTCTCTAAAATGAGCTGGGATATTGGCCATTCCTGTAGATATAATCTAGCTTGGTAGGATCTGGTAGAGTTTGTATTCTAATATCATAGACTTCACCACCCCAAGATCAACTCTACTTCATAATGAGTCATGACAAGGAAGAGAAATATTGAAGCAAGTGGAGATGGATCATATTTGTAACACAATCAGATTTTTGAAATAAAAATTTTAAAAATTCATTAATTCTGGTGATGTCAAATGGCTATAAATCATGGGATGCTGTAACCTCCAAAGAATGAAAATTATATATACATATAATGTTGTATATTTCAAAAAATGATTGGCAGGAATTAAGTACATATTTAGGTGTTATCCAAGAAATAAACGATCTATAAAGCAGGGGACTAGTCATGTACCAAAATAAGAAATAACAAATGAATCATCTGAATGCTGCATTGGTAACTAAAGGAAGCTAAAATATGTAAAAGGAACTCCTTGTTCACATTAAAGCTACAATCATCTTACCTCCTAAACAAGAAATTCCTTATTTCCATACAATTGCTAATAAACTACAAGCCACTTCCCCCTCTAAAAAAAATTACTCCATGTTCTATATCTACTTATCTGTGTGTATCTATCTATCTATCTATCTATCTATCTATCTATCTATCTATCTATCTATCTATCTATCTGTCTGTCTGTCTGTCTATCTTTCTGTCTATCACTATATCTATATCTATTTCATGTGTTTGTAATAGAATATACATTTCTTTGGCACAGAAACTATTTTCATCTTTTTTTATTTCTAGTATGCAAGGTCAGTGTCTGACTCATAGGAAATGTTCAATAAATACTTGTTATATTGTAATTGTTTTTAATTTCCCTTTTCGTTGCAACTTTAGTAATAAAAACATTTCAATCTAGGCAGCTAGGTGGCACAGTGGATAGAGTATAAGACCTGGAGTCATGAAGACTCATCTTTCCGAGTTCAAATTTGACCTCAGACAGAAGCTGTATGAGCCTGGACAAGTCGCTTAATCCTGTTTGCCTCAGTTCTTTCATCTGTAAAATGAACTAGAGAAGGAAAAGGCAAATCACTCCAGTGTCTTTGAGAAGGAAACCACACACAAAACCCTAAACAAATTGGGTTGTATGATTGTGATGTATTATAAGAAGTGATGAGCAGGTTAATTTTTAAATAACATAGAAAGAACTACATGAAATTATGAAGAGTAAAATGAGCAGAAAGAAAAGAAGAGAATACTATATATAGCAAGAGAAATACTGTTTGCAGAATGGCTTGTATGTCTACCTTCAGAGAAAGAACAGATAAATAAAAGCTAGAAATAGTCTTTTATATATAGATATATAGATTCACACATATAACTTTTTTTCTCAAATGATGTCTTCTCTACTATAGACAAAATAGGAAGGGAGGGAGATAGGAGGGGATATTAATGTAACAAACAAATGAATAAATACATGTTTTTAAAAAAAGAAAGACCCAAATTGGGTCATGAGGATTTGGACACAACTAAAATGACTTAGCAACAACAAAAAAAAATGTTATACAAAGAATAGGAAAGAACACAATGTATGAAACTGCGAGCTTTTATTATTTATCACATTAACAGCTCATATACATGTATATATATATATTCATAGAGAGAGATGGTAACAAAATTAACTTAATTGTGTTTCAAATCTGTCAATTCTCAATTCAACTGTTTCTTTTGAAGGCTTCCAATGTGCTAATAGGAGCTTTTAGGGAGGCTTTATAAAAAGATATGTATAGGAGTAATATATGATGAAAAAAGTCTTAGATATTTTGCTATGGGAGCAGGTCACAATTGAAGATCCACTATATTGAAGGAAATATGTCCTTTTATTCAGCTATGTGGTTATTATGATTTTAACGTATTTCTATATGTGGTATATTCTTTCATTAGAATGAAAGCAATGCTAGAACAGTGACTATATCATGACTATTTCTCCAAGAAACTAGACAAATCCTCTGAAAACAGTATGAACTCAATAAATAACTTATGATGAGTTAATGAATCTTCAACTCAGAACTCACACAATAACAAAAAGGCATGAAAATTCACACAAGGGATAGTGTAGCCATCTAATATATGATTCTTAATCATTGTAATAACTAATTAATTAGTACTCATTGGGTACAGTATATCATACTTAATGCTGAGTTTAGATTTTACTTATCTTCCACCATATAAGGGGAATTGTCATTAAACAAGATGGAAACTCTCATATTTTAACAGATTTAAGGGTAATTTGGTGATATTGACTGAGTGTCAATCCTTAATGTTCCTAAGGTAAGTTATCTTTAGAAAATGTTTCAGGGAGGGGGAGGGAGGAAAAGAAAATGATCTTTGTTTCCAATGAATAATGTTTGGAAATGACCAAATAAAATAAAGTTTAAAGTGAAAAAAAACTTAAAAAAAAGAAAAAATGTTTCACACCATGCAGTCTTTACACCCAATATGCCTTTCTCTTATATTTTCTTCCTATCATCAAAATAATCAGAATGTAAACAACTGGTAGCAGAATGTAAAAATTTACCTATAGGAGGAAGACAAACATATTAAAACTTTTAATGATTTCTAAGTAATATAAAACCAGGTACATATGCATTGTCACTCTCTATTAGTCTATCTAATTACTTAAATTGTATCTGCAAGCATGTGGCTTGTTGAAAAGAAGAGTAGACTGGAGGTTAGAAGACCCGGAATTAAGCTCTTGATCCATCACTTATTACTTGTCAATTTAGCCAAATAAGTCAATATCTCTAACATGGCTTATAAATCTACAAAATGTGGTTAGTGCTTACTGCTTCTTCAGTTTATCATTGTGAAGGTCAATTGAGATGATTCATGCAAAATATTTAGTAATAATATGGAATGATAGCAATAATAGGTTGGATAGGGGGCAGGGAAACTTTCATAAGAAGACTGGTTTCAAATCTACATCTGATACAATCTAGCAACATCAGCATATACAAATGACAATCTCTCAATGCCTAAGGCAAATGTTTAAGATTATAATTGATATCTGAGTTGCCAATCCAACCCAGTTGAGGTCAGCTACTAAACCTATACCTCCAAAGTGATCAAAGAAAACAAAAATGAGTCATGTGCCCCAAAACATTTATAATGGCTTATTCTGTAGTAGCAAAGAACTAAAAGCAGTGGCGGTACTGATCTATTGGGGAATATCTGAACATAAATGTAATAGAATTTTATTCAATCATAAAAAGATAAAAGGGATAGTTTCACACAAACCTGAGAAGACTTGTAGAAGGTGATGCAAAATGAATTCAGTAGACCCAGTAGAAAAATGTATATAGTAACAATAGTATGGTAAAGACTATAACTTTAATAGAACGAAGAATTACAATCAATGTAATGTCCAATCACAATTCCAGAGGACAAGTGATGAAGCTAACTATATATATATATATATATATATATATATACATATATATTTATGATGGCAAATGTGGTACATTCTTTTTCTTGTCTATTCTTGTTACAAAATAGAAATGTATGTATCCAAAACCACTGATAGAGGCTAAAAAAATAGGCAAGCCCAAATGTATCACAGTATCAATATAAGTGAGATTTTTTTTTTATAAAGAGGTTGAATCATTGAAAGTTATACTATTTAATCAAAGAATGTTTAGAAATTAACTTTTTCAACTGTGAAATCAGTTTAATAGAAATAATTGAAGATTTAAGTATAGATAATGAATTTTAGATAAGAAAATTAGGGAACTTTCAATAAATTTTCTAAATTAAATATATATGATTGAATATGAAGATTGGCTAATAAACATAGTAATTTAATTTATTTAACTTATTCTTTTGATAATTCAACATTTCAAGTATTAAAGGACTGATTTGTCCTTCCAAAGCATAGGGAAGAAGTTCTCACACTGGCATTCCTAATTTAAGATGACTTTTATCAGTAGGACAGTGGGATTTTGGGGGCTAGGAAGAATAAGAAATCTGACATCAAATTAATTCATTCTATTTAATGTTTTTGTATTATTGGTTAATTGTCAATTGGACTTCTGATTTAATACTCTTGCATCTCTTTTATATATGCTTTCCAATATATAGCTGATTCATTCTCAGTAGCTGGATGAGAATCAAGGATAATTTGTAATTAGAAATTAGCAATATTTTCTGAAATCCTAAGGGTATTCATACTGGTGGTGAATGCTGCTCAAGGTTGTATTTACAAAGTGATTCACAAATATTATCATGTTTTGTCCTCACAACAACCATAGGAGAAAGATGCCATTATTATTCCTTTTTTATAGATGAGAAAATTGAGGAAGATAGAGATTAAGTGAGTTATTAGGGTCAAATAGTATTTGAAGTCATTTTAACTCAGGTCTTCTTGAGCATTCTATCCACTATACCTCTTAGCTAGAGGTTTCTATGCCATCTCAGACATATAAATATTAATAGCCTCAATGATAATATACTTATTTTATTAAGTTTTTATATTTACTTCTTTCTTATACATTTAATCAGCATTTTATAGGATACCATATATTATTGGTATACTACTATACATGTCAGATCAGTTTTCTAGATAAAAACATTTTGTTTTTGTTTTGTTTTTCCTTGAACTCTGAATCTCACTTAGCATCTAGCTCAGTATTTTACATACAGAAATCAATTCTGGTTAGATTTCATAGTACCTACTGAAATGTTATAAATGTAGACAATCATAACTTTCTGGATAACAACCAAGTTTTTACATGGATCTCCCTTTTTCTGCCAGAGCAGGGTGATAGTTTGCCATGTTCTATAGAGAGAATGAGAAGACTCAACTGAAATTCCTGTTTGCAACAGTCCTAATATATCAGTTGTTGAACCAAAGCCCCAAACAAGGTTGTACAATTCCTGGGTCAATTCTGAACATTGAAGGAGAAAACGTGACAGCTAAACAGGTCCTGTCTCATGGGATCTCACATTATTTCAACAGGGAAGGTCCCAGGCCAACTTAGAGGCAGTCCTGAATAAGCAGTGTAAGCATAAGTAAGAGTGCTCAGCTGATGTGATCCTAGGCAAGAGCTTTAACCAGTAATTGAGGACTGCTGCATTCTGCACCATCTGTAGGCTCCATGTGGTCCTGGAGAATAGATGGCACAATTGGGCCCTTAAGCATGCATTAATCAATGCTGTTCCATGTTCTGCTGTGATTTACCAGTGTTATAAAAATGACAGGAGAAAATAATGGTATTAAAAGTGCTAGTTTTCAATGGAAATGTAAAGCCAGAATTATGTAAAGTACTACTTTGGAGTCGTTAGTGGAGTTTTTTCCCCCAAGTAACATTAATGTAAATTAATGTTTTGTCCATGTTATTTAAATATTTTATCCTGGTCAGGAGAGATTGTATTTGTTTATTCATTGCTTCTGCTTTCTTCTCTCACTCCTCTCCCTTCCCCGCTAGGCTCCATCCCCCAGCCAAGACATGGTCAACACACCCCATCACATATAATATATATAATCCTTCATTCTTAGCTTCCATTACCAAATTCAGCTGCACACGTTCTGATTGTTACAAGAGTGGGTTGGGATTTTGTTAAGAGTCATATTACATGGTTGTCAGGAGGTAAAGGAAGATTAAAAGAGAAATAGTTCCCTCACCCCTCTCATGGCCTCCCATATAAATAATCATTTCTCCGCTTAAACTCCAGTACTTGGGACTTCTTATATATACCCAGAATGTAAAAGCTCACAATAACTGAAATTTTACTCGGGAATCCGCCAGCAGCAACAGCTCCCACTTGAGCTATTCAAAACGAACTACAATTATTAGCCAGTTTATTGTATTGCAGGGATTGCTGTGAGAAGCCTACTTGCTACAGGAAGCTGGAAAAGGAAAACCTCATTGAGCTTGTTTTCCCTTCTATCCTGTTCTTCATACCAGGGGACCCTGGGTCAAATACCCATTCCTGTTTCAAACAGCCCACCTACAGTCTAACCACCTGGATAACGCTACTTTGACTTTGAAATATTCAAGTGGGGAACTAAAATAGCAGTGCCGCACAACCATTAAAAAAGGGGGTCCTGATTTGGTTTGCTATTCAATATGCATACTTCCAGACCCCTAGGTGAAGCTGCTTACTCCAGGAGCTTTGTTCCCTTTTTCTAGAAAGTTGTTTGTTTTGTTTGAGGTTGTTAAGGCTTTGACCATAACACAGTTCCTCTTGAGTTTTCCTATGAAGGCAAAACTGAAATTTCCTCAACCTTCCAATCTATTTTAGTTCCTAGAAAGAGCTTCCATTTCTTACTGAAGAAGAGACAGACAGAGACTTAGACCCGACCACAAGAAAAGCAGACAAGACCAATTTCTAACTTAAGACTTCAGAAAGGTTGTTGAAGTTTTGAGTCCAGGTGCAGGCTATTATCCAGTGTCTGGCAGAGAAATATAGGATCTTAGACTGATTATTTACAAACTGGTACAGGTGGTAGCACAAAATATGCTCCAGAATAGAGATGTTAGAAAGCAGAAAAACAGCAGCTCTCAAAAAATAAATTTTACTCTCCAAAATTGTCTTCATTTTACAAAACCTATTTTTAACATTAAAAATTTTTGAGTTTCAAATTCTCTTCCTCCCTCAAGCAATATTCTGATAAAGCAAGCAATATCCTGCCATAATACTACTGAAATCATGCAAAACAGAATTTCCACATTAGCCTTGTAGAAAAAATAAAAACAACAAGAAAAATAAAGTAAGAAAATTACACTTCAATTTACACTCAAAGACCATCAGTTCTCCCTTTGGACATATGTAACAATTTTCCTAAATTCCTCTGAATTATTTTGGATTATTGTTTTAATCATTACATTATTGCTGTTCATGTGTGCCATGATCTTCTAGTTATACACACATCTCTTTACATCAGTTCACGTCTCCCAATGTTTTTTTTCCTCTGAGATCATTCCCTTCATTATTTGTCAAAGCACAATTTTACTCCATTAGAATCTTATGCCACAATTTGTTTAATCATTTTCCAATTGATAAGCATCCACCTGAATTTCTAATGCTTTGCCAATCACAAGAAGAGCAACTATAAATATATACATATGTGTGTGTACACATGTTTGTGTGTATACACACACACACACACACACACACCTATGTGTCCTTTTCATTTTTCTTTGATCTCTTGGGGATGTAGAATGAGTAGTAGTATTGTTGAGTCAAGAAGTTAGGCAAAGTTTTATAGACCTTTGAGCACAAATTCCAAATTGTCCTCCAGAACTTTTTGGATCAGTTCATAATACAAACTTTTCATGATTTATAATAAATGGATAATCTGTGTGAAACTATTTCTGCTTGTGGTAATGGACTCTACTCTTGCTTGTGACTAGAGGACTGCTAAGGGGAACCTTCAGGGATGCCTATTTGTTATGTTGATAGAAATGAGAGAGATGCTGCTAGAGAGATATAGAGATGCTGCTTGTGGGGTGCTCTGGAGTTTTCTGGGGTTGCCTATTGATAATTGCCTATTGTAATAAAATGGAGGATCTGTGAGGATCTATTTCTTGTTGTGATAACTGAATATAGTCTGGCTTGACTAGAGAGCTGCTACTAGGAGACACATGAAGCTGCCTAGTTATAATGGAGATAGATGAGAGATAAAGAAATGTTGCTAGAGAGATAGATACTGATAAAGGGGTGCTCTGGAGCTGCCTATAGATCACTAACGGCTAATAAGAAACTATTTCCTATCCTCCACCCTTCACCTCCCAGTCTTCCACCGGAGGCCCTCCTGCCACCCTTTCCCCTCCCCCGGTCTTAGCCAGTCACCTTCTAAGTAACCCAGGGGAACTATGAGATTTCAGAGAAATATTCTTCACTCTTCCTTTCTCAAGTAAAGGGGTTTATTGGGAATAAACAGGATGGGGATTGAGGTGAGAGGGATGAGGTTTGTCCCTAAACTACAAGGAGAATTAGGAGGGTATAGGAAATGTCAGTCCAGCCACAGCTGTGACACCAGGACAATCAGAGAGATGGAGGACAAGTACTTTTCTTCTTTTCCTCTTTCTTTAGTCAGATAATCTCTGTTTGAGTAATTCAAGTTCAGACTCTGTCAAAAGACCACAAAAGTCTCTCTCTCTCTGCCTAGATCAGGAAAAGTCAGTATCCTTTGATCAGGAACCCAGAGAGAGGTTTCTCTCTTGGTCAGTCACCCCCAGAAAGCCAAAGTCCCAATTCCTCTCCTCTGGCCAGGCTCCCAACTGCCTCCTCCTGGGAACATTCAGTTTAGAATCTTCACCTTGATTTTGCAGATCAGGTCCCCAGCTTGGTCTGCATGCCTGGCTTGTCCTGCAAATCCTCTCTTTCTTCATGCCTCTTCCATAGATTGTACCTATTGTCTTCATCCCTTCCAGCACTTGTTACTTCTGATAGGTTTAAGATTATATATCTTATTGTTTATTATATATGTTATATAAATATATTACATGTAATATAAATTACATTAATTTGCATTTCTCTAATCAATATTGACAGAGTATTTTTCCATATGACTAAAAATGGCTTTGATTTTTTCTTCCTGAAAACTACCTGGTCACATCCTTTATATATGTAGCAAATTGTCGAATGATTCTGATTTTTATAAATTTGACTTGGTTCCCTATATGTTAGTGAAATGAGGCCTTTTTCAAATACAATTCCTTTTTTATATCATCTCATTATCTGTGGTACCTTTTCTCAAAATGCAGTTTGCATGATTATCTCTTGTAATTAGGTCTCTTTTTTTCTTTTGCTTTGTCTGAAATCATGATCACCACCCCTCCCCCTTTTTTACTTTTGCTGAAGCATAATAGTCTGCTTCAGCCCTTATTTCTCTCTATGTGTCTCTCTTTAAAATGAACTTCTTATAAATATATATATATACACATACATACATACACACATGCATACACACATATATATGTATATATATTTGTGTGTTGTACTCTAGTTTCTCATCCATTTTGTTACCTGATTCCTTTTTATGGATGATTTCATTTCTTTCACTTTATCAGTTTTGATTACTGTGTATTTTTCTCCTCTTACTAGACTGTTAATTCTCTTTTCATAATTTTCTCATATCTCTCTCATTTCTCTTTCTAATTTTTCCCCTACGGTGAATATTTCTTTCTTCATCTTTTCCAGGCACTTTTGTTGGACTTGTATCCAAATAACATTTTTTCCTTGAGACTGATTGTAGTTGTTTTAACTTTGTTGTCTTTTTTTTTTTTGAGTTTGTAATTTAGTCTTCTCTGCCAACATAATAGTCAAGTTTTTTTTTAATTATTTTTGTTGTTCTTTACTCATTTCCCCCACTCTATTTCTTGACTTCTTGCTGGGGTTCTGCTCACCTCGGGATAGGGAGGCACTTCCCCAAGTTTCAGACTTTTTTGTGCTGTTCTCTAAGCTATTCCTAGGGGTCTGAAGGGTTTTGAGGCTTCCAAGGTGGTATAATCTAATCACCACTTTCCCAATCTCCTGGTCCGATCTTTAGTCTTTACCCCAGAAGGGCCCCAGATCTCCAGCAGCAACAAATACTAGTGCTTCTTTTGGCACTGATACTGTGATTAAGTCTCCTCCTTTCCTCAGCTCTAAGCACTGGCACCCCCATCAGCTTTGGCAGTGAAACCAGGGCCCCCACTCCCTTGTGCTGGATCATAAGTAATCCTCTATATTCGGGAATGGAGACCCAGAACTGCATATGGGCAATAGAGTTGCCAAACTGTGCCCGCCTCTGAACCCAAAGCCAGCAAAGGGTCCCCCATAATCTCTTTTTGACCAGTTGTTTAACCCCCTTACACTTAACAGGTAGAGAGAACACCTGCAGCTGCTACTCCTGCTGTTGCGAAGCTCACCACTAATGCTGCTCTGCTTAGCCAGGTCCTACTCTGGTGTCACAGACCTCCTAAGTGGTCTGAGGTTTGGAAAATGTCTCACCCCAGCCTTTTGTTAGTTCTGTCACTATAGAATTAAATTTGAGACATTATCTTTAAATTGTTTGTTTCAGTTTTTGTTATTTCAGTTAGGTTGCTGCTTCTGTTCCTCCATTTGAGTAGATTGGTTTTAACCCTCATTTTGTTTAACTTTTAAACACATTTATTCTTCCAAAACTATGCCTTTGGAAGCAGAGAAGTGGCTAAGGGGATTGAGGGCAAGACCTAGAGGAAGGAAGTCTTGGGTTCAAATTTGTCCTTACACCCTTCCTTCCTGTGGGATCCTGGACAAGTCACTTATCCTCCCCCACTTAACTTTTGATTAAAACCAGTTGCTCATACACTAAGCATCAATTCAGAATCAAAGGATCATAGATCTAGATGTATGAAAGATCTTAGAGGCCCTTGGATTGAACCACTTCATTTTACCAACAAGAAAGCTGAGGTCTATAGGGTCAAGCAACTTATACAAGGCCATATGTGTAGTGAGTGTCTGAGCTAGGACTTGAATTACTTCAGAATCAAAACACTTTGTATTCCTGGAGCCATCCATCTCCAACAATATGAGCTGCTGCTGGAAAGGAGGGAGGTGGTTTTAAGTGCTTTTAATTAGCATGTCCTTCTCCATGCTATGCATCCCTGTGACTTCCACTCCCTGATTCTAGCTCTTCTCTATAAGAGACACACAGAATAAGATCAATTTTTATTTTCTATTTGTACATTGTTATCTCAGGTGCCACCACATCTTCTTCAGGCATCCACATTTCTTTCAGATGTCCTTCAAAAAGGATAGTTTTCCTTATGCACAGTGTGATGATTGCCTTTCTGTGGACATTCTCTGGCTTTTCAATGTCCCTCTTTGGGTTAAGAAAATAGCAGAAAGAGCTCAGAATTTGGACTAAGGAGACCTGACTTTAAATCTCAGCTCTGCCACTTAACTCTATGTGTGACACTAGGTAAGTAAGAACTTCAATGGGGATCAGTTTTCCCATCTGTAAAATAAAAAGGTTGGATCAGTTTAGCACTGTATCTGGCATGTAGTAAAGGCTTAATAAATTATCACCGACTTAACTAAATTATCTTTAAAGTTTCTTCCAACTCTAAGTCTTTAATATCATGATCCTAAATAATAAAAATTATAATATACTACATGTATGTATATATAATATGTGATTAAAAAGACATGCTGATCTCTTTCTCTACTTATATCTTAGCTGGATATTGTATGTACAGAGAGTAATAGGATTATTATCACTTTTGCTCTAAACATTATGCTTACATTAACATAGTCTAGCACCATATTGGAATTTTAAGCAACCACTTTCATACACTATAGTCTCATATCCATTCAACAAACTTTTATCTTTATACTGAGCATGTACTGGTAATGCAGATAAAATAATAGAAATATTGACAGGTAGAGAATGGGGAGTGCTTTGAGCTATTGTAGACACTAGTGTAAGTTGTTTTGGCTGATGTGAAGAACAGAAATATGATTTTACATTCATTAGATTAGTCCTGGAACTCTATGTACTTGAGTACCTAACTCAACAAGATGAACTAACTTTGTTTAGAAGAGATTCAATTAGTAAAGATTTCTACATCAGATGGTTTAGAGGACAGAAGTGACAGACAAGATAAGTTAGTTCTTAACTGGAAAATGTTGCTACTTATTAAATTAATTTCCAGCTGAGAAATTTTAATTGATTTTGAATAGATTCTTTGGTTCAAAGACTGCCATGTCACCCCATTTTTAAAAGCAGCTTTACTCAATCATTCTACTTGTCATTTAGACTAAAAAAAACCACAAAACTATAATGTGGTAGAGAGAATATACTACTAAATGGATCTGGAATTAAAGTATATTTTCAAAACTTGGCTCCCTCATGTACAACCTTAGGAAAGTCACTTTATTTTCTGGACCTCAATTTCCTCATCCCTAAAATGAAATTATTAAACTAGATGATTTCTAACATGCTTACTAGCTCCAAATCTATCATTATTATGATCCTATCTATGGCCTAAAACTAATAACAACTCACATTAACAGTTCACATCACACAGTATGCTTTTATTGAATTGAAATGAATTAGTACATAAAAAATCTCACACCATATACCAGGTAAAATCAATATGAATATATGATTTAGAAATGAATTCTGTGTTATGCAATAAACAAAATAGGGTAGTACAAAATAGCTTACCCATCAGATCTATGGATAAGGGAAAGTATAAAGTACATTATGAGGTATAAAATAAATTACTTTGACTCTATTATACAGGTTTTGGGCAAGCAAAACCAATGCAACCAAGTCTAGGAGGGAAATAAAGTGAGAAAAAATTAGTAGCAAGATAATAAATATATAGAGAATTTAGTCAAATATATAAGAAGACAAAGCATTCCATAACTGGCAAATGAACAATGGATATGAACAGACAATTCTCAAATAAAGAAAATGAAACTATATGAAAAAATCTTTATGTCAATATGAAAAAAAAATTCAAATTACAATGGATCAAAGAAATTCAAATTAAAACAACCCACTCAGATGTACCATCTTGTGCCTATCAGACTAATATGAAAATAAAATGGAAAATTATAAATGTCAAAGAGGATATGGAAAATCAGGACACTGATACAGTGTTGGTGGAACTGTGAACTGATACAACCATTCTGGAGAAAAATTGGAAAAATGCCCACAAAGGCATCGAATTGGGCATAACTTTTGCCCCAGATATATCACTACTAGTTTTGTTCCCCAAAGAGATCAAAGATAAGGGAAAAGGACATACATATCCCAACTTGTTTATAGCAACTCTTTTTGTGGTAGTCATTAACTTGAAACTGAATTAATGTCTATCAATTGGGGAATGACTACACAAGTTGTGGTATATGCTTATAAGGTAACATAAGAAATGATAAAAAAGATGATTAGGAAAAAAAAAACCTGGAAAAACTTTTGTGAATGCGAAATGAAGAGATAAGAACCAGGAGAATATTGTACATAGTAGCAGTAATAAAATGTCGCTCAACTGTGAATAGCTTAATTATTATTAGCAATGCAAGGATCCAGGACTACTCCAAGGGTTCATGAGAAAAAGGCTACCCACTGACATAGAAGAAACTAATGAAGTCTGAATGGACACTGAAGCATACCATTCTCCATTTTACTTCCTCCATGAATTTTCTCTACTGAAAACTATGTGTGTCTTCTTTATCAATATAATGAACATGGGGACTTCCAGTTAAGCATGGCAGCAGTCTAGACATGGGACACTTCCTCTACTCAGACCCACCGATATAGACTACCTAAAAAGATCCAAAAAACATTTTTATAAGAATGAAGGGACTCTACAGTAGGGCACAGCATTGAAGGTACATGGGATCTGGGTATTTCCACACTATAAGGGGGAGAAAAAGTTCCCACCCAAATGTGAGCTGATCTACCCTTCACCCCACCTAAGGAGCCAGAGTCAAAGTCAGCATGCCAGAATCAGTGAGTGAGGGGCACCTCTGGAGTTAGCAAAGGGCAGCTCCAGGTCTTGGGTGCTGACTAACTAAGACCATGAAGGACCTACTCCCCAAGAGCAGTTACACCTGAAAACCCAGCAGGCGGGTGGGGGATCAAAGACCTCAGAGTGCTCAGAGCCAGCATGCACTCAAATTAACAAAGGAGTGAGGGGCATCTCTGGAGTAAGCAAGGGGTAGCTCTAGGTCTTGGGTGCCAAATAAGAACAACAAGAACCTACCCACAAGAGCAGTTACACCCGAAATCCTGTCGGGCAGGGGGAGCGTAGACCTTGGATGCCCTTGGGAAGGTAGCACAGCTGCATAGATTGGAGAGCTTGCCTCAGGCAAAATCATTGCTCCTTAACTCCATACACAGAGAACCTGCCCAGCTCACTCAGATATCTGACCAAAAAGGGAAGGCAAATCCTCCACAGTGATGGCTAATTGTGCACAAGAGCCCAAAACTCCTTCCAAAATAAGCAAAAAAAAAAAAAAGGACAGTGACCCTCGAAAATTTTTATGGAGGCAAAACCCAGGCTACAGAGGATATACAGAAGGAAATTCAAACAAAAACAAAACCTTCTAAAAATGGAAATTTTCCACAAGATCTGGAAGAATTTAAATTGGAACTTATCAAAAAGATGGAAGCCTTCTGACAAGAGAAGGGGGAAAAATGGTTCAAAAAGGGAATCAAAAAATTATAGCTGAAAATCAAAAAAAGTATAGCAGAAAAGCAAAAGGTTAAAGCAGAATACCAAGCCTTCAGGACCAGAAATGAGCAACTGGAAACCAATGATCTTGCAAAACAGTAAGAAAACCTAAAATATCTCACAGACAAGATGACAGATCAGGAAAACAGAGGAAGGAGAGATAATTTGAGAATCATTGGTCTACCTGAAAAACCAGAAATAAACAGAAATCTTGACATCATACTACAAGAAATCATCCAAGAAAACTGCCCTGATGTTCATAAACAAGAGGGCAAAATAGATATTGAAAGATTTCATAGAACACCCTCAATACTAAATCCCCAAAAGACAACTCCCAGGAATTTAATTGCCAAATTCCAGGGCTTTCAAATAAAAGAAAAAATTCTACAAGAAGCCAAAAAAAGACAATTCAGATACCAAGGAGCACCAATCAGGATCACACAAGACCTGGCAGCTGCCACACTAAAGGACCATAAGCCCTGGAACATTATATTCAGAAAGGCAAGAGTACTGAGTCTTCAACCAAGAATCACCTATCCATCAAAACTGACTATATACTTTCAGGGGAAAGTATGTACTTTCAACAAAATAGATTTCCAAGTATTTGTAATGAAAATACCAGAACTAAGTGGAAAGTTTGATATCCAAATACAAAGAGCAAGAAAAACATGAAAAGGTACATTAAAAAAGAGGGAAAAGGAGATAAATATTTTTCAAACTATTTTCTTTAAGTGCTACAATTAGATCAAATTAATTGGGGAAATGTTATTTGTAACTCTCAAAAACTGTATTCATTATAATAGTAATTAGAACAATCACTCATAGGAAAATATTGGGGCATTAAGGGCTAAAAGATGATATGAAAAAAAAAGAGAAAGGGGGGGAATCGAAGAGGGTACCAAGATATACTTAAAGAAACAAAATAAATAGAATAATCTTTTTCACACAAAGATACACATGGGAAGGGGAAGGGAAGAATACTCTTATGAGAAGAAGAGGAAGAGAGTGCTAATAGAGAATACTTAAACCTTACTCTCAGAGAAATCAACTCTGAGTGGGAAAAGCATCTAGATCCATTGGGATCTTGAATTCTATCTTATCCTACAGGGTAGGGGAGAAGGTAAAACTAAAGGGGTATGAAGGAGGGAGTACAAAAAGGGAGGGAAGGAGAGGGAGGAGGGAACTTAACAGACCCTAAAAAAAACAAGAAGGGATCAAAAGGGAGGGACCAGAAAGGGAAGCATATCAAGGGGAGGGAATTAGGGGGACTAGTTAAAAGTAAATTACTGGTTTAAAAAGATATAGCAAAAGAAGAGAGGACAGAACTAGGGGAGGATATAAAAATGCTAGGGAATTCACAAGTGGCAATCATAACTCTGAATGTGAATGGGATTAAATGTAGATGAAAAGGAGAGTAGATTATAATCCAAAACTCTACCATATATTGTCTGAAAGAAGCACACATGAGGCTGGTAGATACTCACAAGGTTAGAATTAAAGTATGGAGTAAGACCTATTGGGCCTCAACTGATAGAAAGAAGGCAGGAGTTTCAATCATGATATCTGACAAAGCCAAAGTAAAAATAAACCTGATGAAAAGAGATAGGGAAGGCAAATGCAACCTGATAAAAGGGAGTATAGACAACAAGCAAATATCAGTAATCAACATGTATGAAAACTTCCAGGTAAACATAACTGCAATCTAGACGCGAATCACTTCCTCTCCCTGGCACTGAGCAAAATAGAATGCCAAAAAAGAGCATAAAAATCACCTTTGGAAGAATGGAGGGACTCTCCAGTACCCCACAAAAATGAAGGTATGTGGTGTTTGAATATTTCCACACTATAAGAAGGAGAAAAAGCTTGCATAAAAACGTGAACTGACCTGCCCTCCCCCCCCCAACTCCTCCACCAAACCAGAGTAGGGTATCAGAGCGCTCACTGGGACAGTGAGTGAGTGAGGAACTTCTCTGTTTGGGGGGGCACACCAGGGTCCTTTGGATCTAAAGACTGCTAGGAAACGACCTCTCAGGGTGGTTTCTTGGGAGAGCCATATGAACTTGAGAGCGCACAAACAAAGGGTCCCCTGCAAACTGGGAACAGTGAGGAGTCTCGAAAGTCTGTAAAAACTGCCTAAGGCCAAAGCGTTGCCCCTCACTGTAGTGAAGGGGGGGCAAGCCAGGCTCCCTGGAACCTGACAGGTAATACCAGAGTTCCAGCCCTCAGCAGCATGGGCAAGAAGAGACCACAGAGCACGGGGGCAGGTGTGTTGAACACAGGAGTCGGCACTCTAAGAAACCTCAGAGGCTGGGAAGAACTAGTCTGAGGCAACCTAAATTCACAGAAAACTCACCCATATCACCCAGACACCAGACCAAAAAGGAAAGGGGAATAAAACCACCAAAGGAATGGCTCACATGGCCCAAAATCAAGCCTCCAAGAAGAAAGGGGAAAAAGTGACTATTGAGAACTTTTATGGCGGGAGTACCCAAGGAAAAGAAGAGAAAGAGGATGAAATTCAAACAAAATCAAAACAGGCCTCCCAAAATGGAAATTATCCACAAGCTATGGAAGAACACAAATTTGAGCTTATCCAAAAGATGGAAACCTTCTGGAAAGAAAAATGGGAGAAAGAGATCAGCAGTCTAATAGACAAGACTTCACAATTGGAGAAAGAGCTGGAAGTCTCTAACAAAAAGGTAGAACAAGCTGAAAAACAAATCCAGTCCCCAAAGACCAGAAATAAGCAACTGGAAGACAGTGAGCTTGCAAAACAACAAGAATTAATAAAGCAAAGTCAAAGAATTAATGAATTAGAAGAAAACATAAAATATCTCACTGATAACATCATATACCAGGAAAACGGAGGAAGAAGAGGCAACTTGAGAATTATTGGTCTGCCCGAAAAACCAGAGATAAAAAAAACCTCAATGCTATACTACAGGAGATTATAGAAGAAAATTGCCCACATGTTCTGGAGCAAGGGGGCAAAATAGAAATAGAAAGAGTTCATAGAACATCCTCTATACTAAGTCCCTAAAAGACAACCCCCAGGAATGTAATTGCCAAATTCAAGAGCTTCCAAGAAAAGGAGAAAAACCTACAAGAAGCCAAGAAGAGGAGCTTCAGATATAGGGGGGCTCCCATAAGGAGCACAAATGATTTAGCAGCTAATATGCTAAGAGACCACAAAGCATGGAACATGATATTTAGAAAGGCAAGAGAGCTGGGTCTCCAACCAAGAATCAACTACCCATCAAAACTGATGATATACTTCCAGGGGAAAGTAAGGGCATTCAACAAAATAGAATATTTCTAAGCATTTGCTAAGAAAAGACCAGAACTTAGTGGAAAATTTGATATTCAATCATAGAAAGCAAGAGAAACATGAAAAGGTAAATATGAAAGAAAGGGAAAAGGAGATAAATCTTACATTTTTCTTTAAGTCAAACTCTCTTCTATAAGGACTACATTTACATCAAATTATATATATTAATATGTGGGGAAAATGTATTGTATAACTCTCAAATATTGTAGCATCATAAGAATAGTTCGAAGAATCATGCATAGGGAAAGATTGGGGCATCATAAAGATTTGGTGATGGGGGGAAAAGAAAGAAAACGGGAGGGGGAATCATTGATTATACTAAGATTTACTTCAAGAAATGGGTGGGAGAACTAAATAGAATAATCTTTCCCATACAAAGATACACATGGGAAAGGGAGGGGAAGAACTCTCATATGAGAAGGAGAGGAAGAGAGCATGAAGTGGTATTACTCAAACATTACTCTCAGTGAAATCAACTCTGAGAGGGAAGAACTTCTAGATCCATTGGGATCCTGAATTCTATCTTATCCAACAGGGTAAGAAAGAAAAGAAAATTAAGGAGGGGGAGGAGGGAGGGAGTATAAAAAGGGAGGAAAGGAGGGGGGAGGAGGAGAAGGGAACATTAAAAGGGAGAGCTAGAAAGGGCAGCATATCAAGGGAGGGGATTAGGGGACTGACCTAAAGTAAATCACTGGTTCAAAAGGAGATAGCTAAAGAAGAAAGGTCAGAACTAGGGGAAGATATCAAAATGCCAGGGAATCCACAAGTGACAATCATAACTTTGAATGTGAATGGGATGAACTCACCCATAAAACGTAGACAAATAGCAGATTGGTTTAGAACACAAAACCCTACCATATGTTGTCTTCAAGAAACACATATGAGGCGGGTTGATACTCACAAGGTTAGAATTAAAGTATGGAGTAAGACCTTTTGGGCCTCAACTGATAGAAAGAAGGCAGGAGTTGCAATCATGATATCTGACAAAGCCAAAGCAAAAATAGACCTGATCAAAAGGGATAGGGAAGGTAAATATATTCTGTTAAAAGGGAGTATAGAGAATGAGGAAATATTACTAATCAACATGTATGCACCAAATGGTATAACATCCAAATTTCTAATGGAGAAACTAGGAGAACTGAAGGAAGAAATAGACTTGCACCAACCACTATCAAATTTAGATGAATCAAACCAAAAAATAAATAAGAAAAAGGTAAAAGAGGTAAATGCAGTTTTAGAAAAATTAGAGTTAATAGACATATGGAGAAAAATAAATAGTGAAAAAAGGAATACACCTTCTTCTCAGCACCACATGGCACATTCACAAAAATAGATCATACACTAGGTCACAGAAACATGGCATTCAAATGCAGAAAAGTAGAAATAATAAATGCAACCTTTTCAAATCATAAAGCAATATTGATCAGTATGAGTACATGGAGAGCCAAATCAAAAATTAATTGGAAATTAAATGATATGATACTCCAAAATCAGTTACTTAGAGAAGAAATCATAGAAACAATTAATAATTTCATTGAGGAAAATGACAATGGTGAGACATCCTTTCAAACCTTATGGGATGCAGCCAAAGCAGTACTTAGAGGAAAATTCAGATCCTTGAATGCATATATTAACAAATTAGAGAGGGCAGAGATAAACAATTTGGAAATGCAAATCACAAATCTTGAGAGCAAACAAATTAAAAACCCCCAGAAGAAAACCAAACTAGAGATACTAAAATATAAGGGAGAAATTAATAAAAACGAAAGTGATAGAACTATTGATTTAATAAACAAGACTAGAAGCTGGTACTTTGAAAAAAACAGACAAAATAGACAAAGTACTGTTGAATCTAATTAAAAAAATGAAAGAAGAAAGGCAAATTAACAGCATCAAGGATGAAAATGGGGGACCTCATCTCCAATGAAGAGGAAATTAAGGCAATCATTAAAAACTACTTTGCCCAACTATATGGGAATAAATATACCAACCTAGGTGATATGGATGAATATTTACAAAAATATAAATTACTTAGACTAACAGAAGAAGAAATAGATTTCTTAAATAATCCCATATCAGAAAATGAAATCCAACAGGCCATCAAAGAACTTCCTAAGAGAAAATCCCCAGGGCCTGATGGATTCACCAGTGAATTCTATCAAACATTCAAAGAACAGCTAATCCCAATACTATACAAACTATTTGACATAATAAGCAAAGAGGGAGTTCTACCAAACTCCTTTTTTTACACAAACATTGTACTGATTCAAAAGCCAGGCAGCCCAAAAACAGAGAAAGAAAATTATAGACCAATCTCCCTAATGAATATAGATGCAAAAATCTTAAATATGATACTAGCAAAAAGACTCCAGCAAGTGATCAGAAGTGTCATTTGCTATGATCAAGTAGGATTTATACCAGGGATGCAGGGCTGGTTCAATATTAGGAAAACTATCCACATAATTGACCACATCAACATGCAAACCAACAAAAATCACATGATTATTTCAATAGACACAGAAAGAGCCTTTGATAAAATACAACACCCATTCCTAATAAAAACACTAGAAAGCATAGGAATAGAAGGGTCGTTCCTAAAAATAATAAACAGTATATATCTAAAACTATCAACTAATATCATCTGCAATAGGGATAAACTGGATGCATTCCCAATAAGATCAGGAGTGAAACAAGGATGCCCATTATCACTTCTATTATGTGACATTGTACTAGAAACACTAGCAGTAGCAATTAGAGAAGAAAAAGAAATTGAAGTCATTAAAATAGGCAAGGTGGAGACCAAGTTATCACTCTTTGCAGATGACATGATGGTCTACTTAAAGATTCCTAGAGATTCAACCAAAAAGCTAATCGAAATAATCCACAACTTTAGCAAAGTTGCAGGAATCTCATCAGCAGGAATTAGAAGAGAAATTCCATTCAAAATCACCCTAGACAATATAAAATACTTAGGTATTGTGATATGGAAATCATTTTAAAAGACTTATATATATATATATAATATTCTTCCTAAGGTCGCCAAGGAATTCAGCTATGTAATTCCTAAATGAGATCTCAAGTCAGCTGTCAACCTTTTTAATGGTGTTTTAATTACAAACAGGAGGAAGAAAAGTATTAGAAGGAAAGAGAGTCGGGGAAAAGGGAGAGAAGGAAATAGGGCTTAAATACCCACTCTGCTTAAGCTGAGCCAAAGGCCCAAGGCCCTGGATAGCCGAGGCAAAGAAAAGAGATCAGTCACTATCACTCATGTGACCAAAATGGAGAAACAGTCTCAGGGCTCCTCCACAGCAAGCACCAGGCTCCAACAACCACCTTCTCCCTCCACACAGGAAGTCCCCAGAACTCCTGAGCTGTCCTCTACCTCAATTCCTGTGTCTCATCTGTGCCAATGGTGGCTCTACCTTAACCCAGGACTGGCCAGAGGTCTGTCCCCTTTGCACATGTCTGTTGAAGGCCATATTCTCAAATAATTACATCTTGAGCTTTGCTGCAGCCATTCCTAAATCCTGTTACCCTGAGTAGGGTGGATATTGTAGTTTCCAAGAACAGATTCTGTCATTCCAAGTATCTTTATTATTATTGATCAGGAAATAGCTAAATCCCATCCTCTAAAGAATGGTTTGAACAGGGTTGAGTAGTTTTGAAATTCACAGTATCTATCTGCTGAGACAAACACAGGAACTATATGAACACAACTACACAACATTTTCCACACCAATAAAACTAGATCTGAGCAATTGGGAAAACATTAACTGCTCATGGCTAGGATGGGCTAACATAATAAAAATGATTATCCTACCCAAGCTTATCTATTTATTTAGTGCCATACCAATCGACCTTCCAAAAAACATTTGTACTGAATTAGAAAAAAAAATAACAAGGTTCATTTGAAAGAACAAAAGATCAAGGATATCCAGGGAAATAATGGGGAAAAAAATACAAAGGAAGGTGGCCTTGCACTAGCAGATCTCAAACTATACTATAAAGCAGTGGTCATCAAAACAATTTGGTACTGGCTAAGAGACAGAAAAGAGGATCAGTGGAATAGACTTGGGGTAAGTGACTTCAGCAAGACAATCTATGATAAACCCAAAGATTCAAACTTTGGGGACCAAAATCCACTATTTGATAAAAACTGCTGGGAAAATTGGAAGACAGTGTGGGAGAGATTAGGCTTGGATCAATACCTCACACCATACACCAAGATAAACTCAGAATGGGTGAGTGACCTGAACCTAAAGAAGGAAACTATAAGGGAATTATGTGAACACTGAATAGTATATATGTCAGACCTTTGGGAAGGGAAAAATTTTAAAAACAAGCAAGACTTAGAAAAAGTCACGAAATGTAAAATAAATAAGTTTGACTATGTCAAATTAAAAAAGTTTTTGTATAAACAAAACCAATGTAACTAAAATCAGAAGGGAAGCAACAAACTGGGAAACAATCTTCATTACAAAAACCTCTGACAAAGGTCTATTTCCTCATATTTATAAGGAGCTAAACCAATTGTACAAAAAATCAAGCCATTCTCCAATTGATAAATGGGCAAGGGACACGGATAGGCAATTTTCAGTCAAAGAAATCAAAACCATTAATAAGCACATGAAAAAGTGCTCTAAATCTCTTATAATTAGTGAGATGCAAATGAAAAGAACTCTGAGGTATCACCTCACACCTAGCAGATTGGCTAAAATGGCAGCAAAGGAAAGTAATGAGTGCTGGAGGGGATGTGGCAAAGTTGGGACATTAATAAATTGCTGGAGTAGTTGTGTATTGATCCAACCATTCTGGAGGGCAATTTGGAACTATGCCCAAAGGGTGATAAAAGAGTGTCTGCCCTTTGATCCAGCCATAGTATTGCTCGGTTTGTACCCGAAAGAGATAATAAGAAAAAAGACATGTACAAGAATATTCATAGCTGCACTCTGTAGTGGAAAAAAAAATTCAAAAATGATGGGATATCCTTCAATTGGGGAATGGCTGAACAAATTGTGGTATATGTTGGTGATGGAATACTATTGTGCTCAAGGGAATAATAACGTGGAGGAATTCCATGGGAACTGGAACAACCTCCAGGAAATGATGCAGAGCAAAAGGAGCAGAACCAGAAGAACAATGTACACAGAGACGAATACACTGTGGTACAATAGAATGTAAAGGACTTCTCCATTAGTGGCAATGCAGTGATCCTGGACAACCTGGAGTGATGTATGAGAAAGAACGCTATCCACATTCAGAGGAAAAACTGTGGGAATAAAAACACCAAAGAAAAAGAACTACTTGATTGCATGGGTTGAGAGGGATTTTGGCTGGCGATGTTGACTCTGAATGAACATCCTAGTGCAAATACCAACAATATGGAAATGAAGTCTGATCAAAGACACACGTAGTACCCAGTGGAATTCTGCCTAGGCTACAGGAGGATTAGGGAGGGAGGAGGGGAAGGATGAATAGAAAATGATTTTTGTAACCAGGGAATAATGTTTGAAATTGACCAAATTAATAAAAAAAGAAGAAGAAAATAATGAACTTGGAAGCATGTATTATATGACAACACATGTACAATTAATTATATCATTTCATTTGTCATCTTAGAGAGTGGGGTGAAGTCAAAGGGTGAGAATGAACATAAAACCCCAAATGTCAGAAAACAGTTGTTTGAAATTTCATAAATATGGAAAAAATTTAAAATGCTTAAAAATGAAATACAAATATATTTCAGCTTTTTAAGAAATACTTACTTGACTTCTGCAACACAATCATTTTCTATTTAATAGCCTTTAGTTTTTACAGTATTGATATGAAAAACTATTATGATTATGATATGACTCTAAACTCTACACACCATTTTGCTTATAACAATCTCATGGCAATAGATAGGGAAAGTAGTATTTTCCTCAATTTACAAAATTTGTTCTTGAAATGATGAAAAGATGTACTCAGTCCCACATAGAGTAAATATCAGACTCTAAACTCAATCCCAGATCTCATAACTCCAAATTAAACACTTTGATACTCAGACATTCTACCTTATTGCTGAACTAGAGATTGAGCAGCAAAACTACAAATATTTCCAGGGCTTTACAATCCTTCCTTATGCATTTTATTTCATTCTTAAAATGAGTTTTGTTTTGTTTTTCCTACTCATCAAAATCTTGAAACTTTTCCAGCTGAAAATGGTATCAGTAATGCAGATGCCTGTATGCAATAGAGCCTTTCAACACCATCATGAGTATTGACTATCTCCCACTCAGACACATGCAGATTTTCCATGTGAGATCAAAGAGGTGAAAGCATAGAATCTGTGTTCATGTGCCATGTTTCATGATACTGAAGCAAAAAAAAAATCTAAAATGGTCATAGAAAAATGCCAATCAAGAAATAAAGAGATCCTCAACAAATTTGATTAATTGGCTTAATCTTAAATAAAAAGAATAGTGTTCTCCTTTTGGTTTGGTTTTGTTGTTGTTGTTTTTCACAAGGAGAATATATAAGACTGTGGATTATCCCAAATAAACCTGATGAGTGTTATTATATAAGAAACTAAAAATAGAGGCTAAAGATTTTACATATTTTTTTAAAATTTAAAAAAAATTTCATTATGGTATTTATAATCATATCACTTAACAATGATTAGCACAGTGACCATTCGATGTCTTCCTATCTTTCAAGATATATATATATATATATATATATGTATATATATATATATATATATATATATATATATAATCTTTCCCACATTTCCCCTGATGGAGATTAGTGATCATTACTACTTATAGGTTTTCCAGCCAACACATTTTCTTGCTATCTTTTTGGAAAGTACTATAAGGGAGTTTGACTAACTTTTTTTCATTTCAGCAAAAAGTGTAGCATATTTAAAATTGTAGTGTGCAAATATTTCATCTGGACATATTCTCTGGAGTCAGCTATGAAAAATGGAAATCAAAAGTCATGGATGCACTTACACCAATAGGAAAAAATATATATCATATTCTACTGACCCTTGCCACCAGCCCAAATCACTAGAGTATAATACTAATTAATGTATTAAAGTGTTTCAAGATCTCTGTAGGGATAAAAGCAACATGAGAAATGTTAATTAGAATAAAAAGGAAAAGTGGTGAGCACCTCCTTTCCAATTTAAAAATGTTCACATAGAATGAGGAATCGATCCACTTAATATTCCTATTTCATTTGTTCTACTAGCTACATTCTTTAGATTTTGAAGGTAATTTTTTTCTTATTAACTTGTAAATGTTGCATCTGTTTTTTTGTAAATTAGTGTTTTAATAATGACATAAAAGAATGAAAAAATTATTGGTTTTATTTCAAATTACTGGCTGATTATAAATTTTTTTGCTTGGGTCATTAAAATATTACAGTTAATTCTTTCTTTAAATACTTGATGGCAATTAAAATTGTTTTATAAGTTCCATTTCCTCTGCAGTATGGACAATTTTTTCCACAACATATAGTAGAGAGGAATAACATTAAATTATTTTTAAAGCGGTATTTTACAGTTATGCATTTTCAATAACTCATTGCACAGATACAGTAAATAAGCCATAATAGTTTGACATATGTTTCTGTTAGCTTAAAAAATACGAACAGTTGGCATAAAATTTATAATTTTAATTAGTGAATAAAACAATATTTTAAATATTGGATGAGATTATATGTAAAAGTAATGTATATTCCATTCAATAGTTAAGAAATATGACAATGGCCTTGGTTCATGAATTCTTGAATAACAAAAGATGTTCTTTCATAAACCTAATGTTATGTTGGAAGAAGACTTTCACATGTGTTGTGTCACTGTGACAGAGATTTAACAAATCCCCTTTTCTTAAACAGAAAACAGTGACAGATTCCAGGAAAAAATAAATTTAGAGGGGCTAAACTGATCTAAACATGATGATATACTCAAGCCTATTTCCTTAATGGGAGCCCTGAAAGCCTACTCAAAAAGAATATGCAAAAGTGGCCTGCAAAAGCAGCATGTTTTTCCAGAGGAGTTGTTTTAAACCACCCAGACTGAAATACTCTTTGTGAATCAGATTAAAATCCAATTGGGAAATATTTAACCAAATACATTTTTAAAACACAATAAACCTTAGATGATATTATCATGTGTGTTTTTTTTTTAACTTGTGTGATGACAGGAATCCTTATTGATGATTTAGTGGTCTTTTGTCTATTTGAATTGACCTATCAATCAACCTATGAACAATTATGAAGCATCTACTATTTACTAGGTATTAAGCCAAGCACTGAGGACACAAAGAGACAAAAGACAACCCCTGCCCTTAAGAGAGTTATAATCTAATGTAGGAGACAATAACTGTTTATTATTGCAAACAAATGCATGCAAAACAACCTAGACACAGAATAAGTAGAACATAATTAAGAGAGGGAAATCACCCTTTAACAGAGATGTTAGGGAAAATTTCCAGGAGATGACAGGATTTTAGTTGAAACTTGAATACAGCCAGGGAGATCAATCATAGTGGAGTAGGTAGAATGTTTTCAGGCATTGGGAATTAGAGAGAGAATACATGGAGTGGAAAGAGACAGAATGTCTTGTTTGGAAAAAAAACAGAAGGCCATTTTAATTAGATCCAGGAGTATGTTTTGGGGAGAAAGGTGTAAGAAAACTAGAAAAAGTGTGAGAGGGCTTTATTATGAAGGGTTTTAAATATGGAACAAAAGGTTTTGTACTTCTTCCTGGAGGTAAAAGGAAGCCATTGGAGTTTATTTATTGAGATGGTGAAGTGATTAGACTTGTGCTTTAGGAAAATCACTTTAGTGTCCGAATGGAAAACAAAAGAGTAGTGAGAGACTTGAGGAAGGTAGAGCCACTAGCAGATTATTGCAAAAGTTTAGATGTGAAGAGATGAAGGCCTGAACCTGAGTGGAGGTAGTATCAGAGGAAAGAAGTGGGCATACTTGAGAGATGTTGGAAAATCAACAACAGATTTTGGCAACAGATTGTATTTGGATTGGGGCAGGGAATAGGGTGAGAAATAATGAAGGATACAGGAATGCTTCAAGCAGGCAAATCTTAGGAGCCAGGAGAACGGTGTTGCTCTTTATAATAATAGGGAAGGTAGCAAGGTGTGATGGGGCAGATACATGCATATTTGTAGACATCAGGAAATGAGCCAGTAGATAGGAGAGACTGAAAAGAAGTGAAATAGACAGGACGCCAGAGGGACATTCTGTAGGAAGAGACAAGATGGAAGAAGATGAAAAGCCGAGGCATTAAACCTGGTAAAGAATAATTGGGGAAATGTATATCTATCTATATATACTACCTATGTTTTACTGTATTTTTATTTATCTTATTAAGCATTTCCCTATGAATTTTTAAATCTGATTCTTGGTCTACTGAGAAATTTTTCAGCCACCAAGAGCTCATAATTGTTATGAGGAAGAGATAGGGTTAATAAGAAAATGTAAGTTTGCAGAATTCTACACCCCTCTTAATCTGTATCTCTATCAATCAATAAAAAAGAAAAAAAATCAAAACTAAGGCTATCTGAACTTTCATTGGTTAGTTACCAGGTTGGAAATGTTCAGAAGTATTTCAGAATCATTGTTTATTTGTTCATGGATAGACTATTTAGAAGAAAAATATTTTTCTGGATTTTAAATGCCTTATAATATTAGCTTATTATGTTATAATATGAATATTATTTCTCAACTTCATGGGGATTTTGTTAAGAAGAATTATAGTGACCTCAACAAAATTAGGGAAGTTTAGAAGATGAATGGGTCTAGGAAGGAAAATAAAGACTTCAGTTTTGGACACAATCTGAAATGTTTATAGGATATCTGGTTGGAGATTCATAATCATTACATACAAATTAAGCTTCTACACTGTGCTAGGCACTATCCTAATCACCAAGGATACAAAAAGAAGTAAAACAAAATCTCCATACCCAAGAAGCTGACAACCTAATGAGGAAAACAACAGCATCTAATATCCAGCAGGATGATATACAACGAAAATTGAAAAAACCCATGAGAGTTTTTTTAGATGACCATAAAATAGAGTAGAAAAAGAAAAGAAACAGGTAGATTGTACAGTGGAGAGAGTTCTAGATCTGGAGTCAAGAGAACCTGAGTTTGTTTCTTTTTTCTTTTCCCATTTCTTTTAGTATTAACCTCTTTTTTTAGCTCTTATCATAGATATACACACACGCGTATATGTACTTATGCATATATATATCTATATACATAATTATATCTTGTCATTTCATACTATACAGTTTGTTACTGTTCCCTTTAAGTGTAATTCTTCTAGCTGCCCAGTTGAAAATAGCAATTTTGAAGAGTTACCAATGACCTCTTTTCTTGTAGGGATACATATAATTTTAACTTATTGCACCTCTTTTAAAAAAAGGTATTTTATGTTTGTTTTGGTTTGGTTTTCTTTTTTCCCTCTTTTTTAATTACCTTTTGATGATTCTCATGACTTATATACTTGGGCATCAGATTTTCTGTTCAAGTCTGGTCTTTTCTTTACAAATGCTTGGAATTCTCCTATTTTGTTGAATGACCATACTTTCCCCCTATAAGAATATAGTCAGTTTTGCTGGGTAGTTGATTCTTGGTTGTAGACCTAGTTCCCTTGATGTCCAGAATATCATATTCCATGCCTTTCAGTCCTTCAGTGTGGATGCAGTCAGATCTTGTGTTAACCTCACAGTGGTTCCGTGATATATGAATGACTTTTTTCTTGGCAGCTTGTAATATTTTTCTTTGATCTGATAGTTCTTGATTTTGGGTATAACATTCCTGGGTGTTATCAGTTGGGGATTAAGTATAGGATGTGATCTGTGGATTCTTTCAATTTTTACTTTTCCCTCTTGTTCTAGAATATTGGGGCATTTCTCTTGAATAATTTCCTGTAGTATGATGTCCAGGCTTTTTCTTTTGTCATGGTCTTCTGGTAGACCAATGATTCTTAAGTTGTCTCTCCTGGAATGATTTTCTAAATCTTCTGTTTTGTGAATGAGATGCTTCATATTTTCCTCCATTTTTTTCATTCTTTTGATTTTGTTTTATACTGTCCTGCTGCCTTGTGAAGTCACTTGATTCTAGTTGTTGTATTCTGGTTCTTAAAGCCTGGATTTCATCCCTGGATTTTTGGTCATCCTTCTTCTGCTCTGATTTTCTTTGTAGGTCATCTTTCATTCTCTTTACCTCATCTCTAATCTCCTTTGCATCATCTTTCATCTCCTTTGCCTCATTTTTCATCTTCTTTGCCACATCTTTCATCTCCTTTGTCTCATTTTCAAGCTGGGTGATTTTTGCTTTCAAGACACTATTTTCTGTTTCCAGATGACTTATCTTATTTTTTAAGTTCTTTTTCCAATTGTCTTCAGCCTCTCTTAATTATGTTTTGAATTGCATTTTGAGTTCTTCCAAAGCCTGTATCCAATTCACTGGGATTTCTGTTTTATTACTTGCCTCCTCCTGTGTATTGTTTGTTCTTGGTTTGTGCCCTGTGCAGAAGCTGTCAATTATAATTTCTTTTTTATTTTTCTGTTGTTTGCTCATATTTACCCCTTCTTTGCTCCCTGTAGTTGCCTGTGCTCTTGCTCCTCTCTCTCTCTCTCTCTCTCTCTCTCTCTCTCTCTCTCTCTCTCTCTCTCTCTCTCTCTCTCTCTCTCTCTCTCTCTCTCTCTCTCTCTCCCTCTTTTTTTGGGGGGGGATTTAGGGTTTTCTGTCTGCAGTCTGTGAGGGAGGGGTGTTGGAGCTTGAGTTTCCCTGACCTCTGAAGACTTTTGATGCGATTAAGTTCAGCTGGATTGGGCTGGATGTGACCTGAGGCTAAAACCTCCTGGAAGGTTGGAGCAATATGGAGGGTCTCCGCTACTGTGACTAGGCTGCCCGCTCTGGGCTCTCTCTCTGGCTCCTTCCCCACCACCTGTGTTTGATGCTCTGAGCATGGCACAACCCTGCCTGCAAGGTACTCGCTCTAGATCAGTGCCTTTGCCCACTCATTTCCTTCTTCCTTCCCCTTAAACCCGAGTTTTCTCGAAGTCTGGCTTTTGGTGGACATACCTTCTGAATTGAGTCTAGCAGGAGAGTTCTTTTGCTCTGTCTTGTTAGGTTTGATTTTCAGTCCCCTAGGAGCATTTAGTTTGTAATTGGTAAGGAAGGGTTTTCAGAGGTCTGAACTTTTGCTGCCTCTATGCCACCATCTTGAGTCTGCCCCCAAGACCTGAGTTTAAAAATCTCACTTCAGATACTTACTAGCTATATAACTCTGGATAAGTCACTTAATCCTATTTGCCTCAGTTCCACAACTGTAAAATGAGCTGGAGAAGAAAACAGACAACCACTGAAGTATTTTTGCCAAGAAGACTTCAAGTGGGGTCACAGAGAATCAGTCAGAAATAACTGAAACAACTTAGAAACAACAACAAAATGGAGTGTTCAGGAACATTCGTGCTTTGGACATAGGACATGGATGGAAGTAAGGCAAAAAATACTCCAAGGGTCATATCATATATGTTAGAGAGAGGATCTAGGAGCAGAAAGTGTTTAACAATTTCAAATGATACAGGAAAATAAAAAAGAGGAGAACTAAGGAAAAGCCAATGGATTTAAAAATTAAGAAGTCAGTGATGAAAAACTCAAAATCAATGCCTCTGAATAAGAATGGAAACTGCCAAATGAGGGGAAATGGAATTAAATATCTTGGATAAAAGTCTGATATCTAAGCTCTATAAACAGCACAAATACGTGGGAGCCATTCCTTAAAAGATATGTGGTCAAAGAAAATGAATAGTTTTCAAATTAAGATTTGTAAACTATCAATAACATATGAAAAATGCTATAAATCACTGAGACAAATATAAATTAAAACAAATATGACAATTTCCCTCCCACCTAGAAGCTGGCAAAGATAACAAAAGACAGAAATAGTCAATGCTGAAGGAACTGCTCAAAAGACAGGCATTTAGAAACACAGTTTCTAGAGTTGGGAACTGGTTTATAATTTTTTGGGGAAAAAACAACAAACTAGAAATAAAAAAAAAACTGATTTTCTTTTTTTTTACCCAGAATTCTCACTAATAGGTACTGTAGAAAGGGGAGGTATAAGTTTCAATTGACTGGTAGATCTTAAGACTTAGATATCTCCTGAGCTTTCAGGGTCAGAGTTCTAAGCTATTAGAAAGGAGCAGTTTCCAGAGAGAGTCTGGAGCTGATGGTGAAGCCTGAAGGGTGTGTGTACCTGAACTCTATTTAGACAAGATCATCTTGGAAGCTGACTGCCTCGGAAATAAAGAGCAAGGCTGAGAGGAAGATTTCCCATACATTTCTGGTGGACAGAGTGTTTGAAGGAGTCTTCCTTCTGTTGTCTGGGTCACCTGAGGACCCAATAGCTGGATTCCTGTTACCTACCTGTCAAGGCCTCTGTTTGTGAGATTCTGATTTTCCTGTTGGATTTACCCCGTAGTAATTTACAGTTTAGTTTAGTTTAGTTAAGGTTATTTATATTTATTACCTTGGGTGGGTTATTATTAGTAGAACTCTCCTAATCCTCTTCTAATTCCCTTTACCCTTTTTAATTAAATATAACCCTGTGATATATTTATTGGTGTTATCATCTGTTATCCTTCCCTAAAACCTTCCCTAAACCCTTATGTAACAGTTGTGAATTTTAAAACTATTCCACCCTAATCAGACCATTCTTTAGAAGATCCGATTTAGCTATTTCCTGATCAATAACAATGGAGATACTTGGAATAATTGAATCAGGTCCACATTCTCCACCCTACTCAGTTTAACAAGATTTTGAAAGGTCTGCATCAAACTCAAGATTTAATTATCTCAGGAGATGGCCTTCAACAGACATGTGCAAAAAAAGGACAGACCTCTGGGCTGTCCTAAGTCAAGCTAAGTCCTCATTGGTATAGATGAGACGCAGAAAAGTGATGTAAAAATGTCCCTATAAGTCATGTCAGTTTCTGCCTTTTTCTCTTTCCCTGGAGAGACGACTCTGGCTGCCAGTATACTAAGCATTCCGACATCTTGGAGTGTTGGAGGGTGAGTTTTCCCTGGAGCTGATTTCAGGTTCAAGCATCTTAGCTAAGCCTCTTTGGAGGTCAAGCTGATTCTTTCCTCCTTCACACTCAAACCCTTACTTTGTAGATCTCCTATCTTCCTGCCCAGTATTAGCCCATTCTTTCCTCCTTCTTCTTAAAATCTTCTCTACTATATCAATTAAATCACCATAAAATTTGGCAGCTGACTTGGATATTTTATTATTTGGGATTCACCCTTTACACAGTACATACTCAAGGATGATGAAAGATAGGAATGCCCCATATATATGAATATTTTCATAGACTCACCTATTGTGGTAGTAAAAACAAAACACAACCTAGAAACAAAATGAATGTCCTATTCATTAGAGAATAACCCCAAAACTGTGGCATTTCAATCAACCCATGAGAATTTATTCAGCTATGTTCCTGGAAGTATAAAGTGCTGAGAACAAAGCTGTGGAGAAGTAATCTCTTATTTCAAGGGTCTTTATAACAATGTCATGCAATATTATTTGATATCCTTTGACTCAGTTAAACAACTGCTAAGTCTATAGCCAATAAAAAAGATAAAAGAAATATAGACACACTTGCATGCATGTGTATAACAGCTCTTTGTGGTGATGAAAAAAAATGGAAACCAAAAGGATGACAAGCAATTGAGTAATGGTGAAATGATGGCAAATAAATGTGGAATAGTATTGGGCTATAAAAAATGAGGGAAGAGATTATTTCAAAGAAACATGGAAAGACTTGAACTGATGCAGAATTATGTAAGCAGAACTGGGAGAACTATCTATAATATAACATCAATTTTATTTTGAAGTGGAAAACTTTGCTGACTTTTCATTTGATGGGCAAGCTTCCAATTGCCCTAATTCTGAGGCAGATAGATGCTTCCAGAGCATTTACAATCTAAATACTACTCACATATCCATATCATCAGTTATACAGGTAACACTGGGAATATTCCGTCCCTGATACTGCTACTATATTCATTCTATGCAAGCCCTATATCACCTTGTAGTGAGGGAGTGAACTCTGTTCTCTAGGGGAATAACTATTAAAAAGGCACTCAGGTCTATTTTTCATTTTGTTTGGGAAGGAGTGTATTATTCAAGGAAAATAGGCATCTGGGGTTTGAAACAAAAACATTAACAATAATTATAATATTTATTTAGTGCCAGGCACTATGCTTAAGCACATTTCAAATATTATCTAATTTGATCCTCACAATAACTCTGGATAGTAGTGTTTAAACTTGAGTAAACTGAGGCAAACAGGTCAGTGCTCCTAAACTTCCATATACACTTGTTATTTTGAGGGCATACTTTCCTTCCAGTCAGTCATCCAGGATCAGAACTTGGGTATGAATCTGACTTTTCACTCTCCCTCATTAAGTTATATGCTACTAAATAATTAATTACTGATGTTGGTGGGATGTAATGGCAAGATGTACACATAACACACTATGAACTTTAATCTACATTATTAACATCACCCCCTTCTTAATTCTAGACCACCAACTAACAATCAATGAAGCCTAGATTTGTTGCAGATGCCAATTTCTGAGATGTAAATGCTCACACTGTAAAGTAAACAATCAGCTCTTGCAAACTTGGTGAAGCTATTCTAACTAATGCCCCTCAATGGGATAGCAAATCTTGTCCATCTATGTCTATATTTCTTATGTCTGCTTTTCATCCCCTCTCAACTGGACACCTGCAACAGTTTTCCTAATTGGTCAGCCTGCCTCAAGTATCTCCCCTCGTTAATCTAGTCTCCACAGCTGCCAAGTGATTTCCTTAAAACTCAAACACCATCATGTTACTACCCTACTTGTTAAATTCTTTTGGCTCATTCTGTGACATTTTACTTCTATCTAGCATTCTGGTTTTTAATTTTTTATATCGGTGTAACTTTTAAAAATGTCTATAATGTGTAAACTTTATAGTATGCATTGTAAGTAGTACAATAATGTATTAGATAATTTATAAAATATTTAATACATATAAACATATCTTGGAGTTTCATGTTCAAAAAACTTTTGCTGATAGGAATGAATAGCAAAAACAAGATCATTGTATTACATGATGACTGCTTCAATATGGAAAGAACATTTGAGACAAGATAACTTAAATTTGTCATGGATACAGTCCACATCTTTTCCATGGTAGTTCAATACCACTTGAGTGGGAATGGAGAAAATAGACAATGAAAGTAACCCAGGTAAGACTTTTGGAACACAGTCAAAAAAGATGACATCACTTGTCTCAATGACACACACACATATCATTGTAACAAATAACAAAGCTGGGATTCAAGTCCAGGTTCTCTGGCTTCAGGAGCAGTATTTATTCCACTATATTATGCTTTATTCTAACTGTCCATTTTGGAGAATTTTGCTGTAAAAGGGTAAAAATGCTGCAACTATATTGCCATATGTTAATTACTTTCATTTAATTTCTTCTAGTCTGTAAAAAGACCTTGTGCCTAGAAACTCTCCATCAACCCCCAAACTTCATAAGTTATTCACAGTTTTCATGCATGAAATAGTTTGGAGGTTACTAAATTTATTTTAATATATGTATATATATAAATATACAAAATTTATACATATATAATATATATAGATATTGTGTACTATATATATATGCATATATATATATACAAATCATATATATACAATATATACATACACACACACACACAAATTTTACTGGTTCCAGAAAACTCTCGTTGAATTTTCAACAAAGGAATATCTTCTACCTTAAAATAAGATGAATTATTGTAACACATTTTTCTTTTTTCTTTTTCAAATTTCAACTTTAGTTTTTTCTGGGAGCATTTTTTTTCAGAAAATAAATGACTCAGATAACAGAGTGTGCTTTTGTTAAAAGTCTAATCTAGAAATCTTGCCAGATTACACATCTATGCAGCATTCAGTATATTCCCCAAAAAGGCACAAAGATCCTGAGAGCAGGACCAAAAGCAGACACTTCAAAATATTGGTAGAAAATGAATTTCTTCTCATGTGAAACCCTGAATAAAAGATGCTGGCCCAACTGCCAACATCTGTCCAAGAAATAGGAAATAAGTTAAATGCACTTTGAAATGTGAATGGATAGGAATACATCGTTTTAGAAATGTATCATAAACCAAGATTCTGCATTAACATAGCATTCTATTATATAGCATCTTCATTGCAAAATTCTCTTGTTCAAATAAATTCAAATCCTTAATAATAATAATTGCTTTAAGTTTAAAAAAACTGACATTATTTTATTGAACTTTACTAAAATTCTGTGAGATAGAGGTTCTTACACAGGTATCTATGAATTTCTTTTAATATTTTACTATTTGCATTTTATTATAATTAGATCTCTTTGCAATTCCAGGAACATTATTTTATCCATTTAAAAATATTATTCTGAGAAAATATCCTGAAATATGCAATTCACTAAACTAAAAAAGTGTTCTGTTAAATACAAAAAATTAAGAACAACTTTTTAACTAGAGGTAATAGTAACTTCATTTCATTTAAAGGGGCACTAAGGCTCCAGTAAGTTTAGTGACTTGTCCTTTGTTACACAGGTAATAAATACTATAAGAAAAATTTGAATTCCATTTTTTTCATGACTCCAATTCAGCACTCCATCTACTGTGCCAGACTATGTCCTTAAGAAAATGTGTAATGACATAAACTTATCATTAGATATTATTTAAAAAAATAAAAATATTAATTTACTAATGATCAGGGGCACTGCCTGAATAAACAAGGTCTATGACATTCCATGGTACTACTGCCACCACTATTGGAGTAGAGTTCTACTAACATCTTCATTAAAAGGAGGTTGTTTAATACTCTTTTGAAAAAATATTTTTTTTCTTTGCTGAACTATGTGTGATATCAAGCTGCCAATTTTGTTCTCATGACAGTAAAGAGAAAAATTAAATTCAAGACAAGTAAATTATAAGGGATGCACATCTATTCAATTATGGTTTTTTGGAGATAAGAAAGTTCAGTAATTGAAGTAGACCATTTTATCATTCTTTTTCACTGACTGGGAAAACATACTACTGACCTTTAAATGACATTTATTTTCTCATAATTTGCAATCTATGTTCTATTTCACTTCCTTTGTTCCTCCCCAAGAAGTCAAGTGATACAATATAGGTTGTATATACATTAACATATAATATCTAGGTCCATGTTCATCATATTATAAAAGAAGTTCAACCTACATATTGCCTAGAATAGAGAAGAATTCATGGAGGAAATAAAGTGAATAATAGCATGTTTTGATTTGCATTTCTACTCTATCCCTTCTAAAGAAACAAATATCCTGGGGATGGAATCAAGATGGTGGCTTAGGAGCATCAATGGTTCAGACCTCTGAAAACCCTTGCTTACCGATGCAAACAAAATGATTCTAGGGGACTGGATATCAAACCTAACAACAAGACAGAGACAGGGAACCCTCCTGTTGAGCTCAATTCAAAAGGTAGCCCCACCACACTAAAAGTCAGAATCCAAGAACACTTGGGCTTAGGGGGAAGGCAGAGTGAAGTTCCGAGGACCCTTACCCCCATCCCACCTTGAGTGCTAAGCCTCCAGTGGCATCAGGATCCTCTGTGTGGGCAAAGGCACTCATCTGGAGGGTGTACCTTATGGGCAGGGCTGTGCCAGACTCAGAGCATCAAACACAGGCATTGGGTAAGCAGCTGGAGAGGGAGTGAAAAGCTGGCAACCTGGTCAGAAAGGCTGAAACCCTCCATATTACTCCAGCCTTCCAGGAGATTTTGGCCTCAGGGTACATACAGCCCAACCCAGCTGAGCTTAATACCATCAAAAGTCTTCAGAGATCAAGGAAGCCCAAGTTCCAAGACCAAGCCCTCACTGACTGCTGAACTTTAATCCAATCAAAAGCCTCCAGAGGAAAGGGAAGCTCAAACTCCAACAAACTCCAACACTCCTCCCCCAAAGACTGCACTGAGATATCTGACAAAGCTCCAAGAGGGGAGAATGACAGAAAGCCCCAAAACCAAAAAAAAAATTAGAGTAGCAAGATCACAGACAAATATGGGGAGCAAAAAAGGGGTAAATATGAGCAAACAACAGAAAATGAAGAAAGAATTTACCATTGACAGTTTCTGCACAGGCCACGAAACAGGAACAAACAATACACAGGAGGAGGCAAGTAATAAAACAGAAATCCCAGTGAATTGGATACAGGCTTTGGAAGAACTCAAAATGCAATTCAAAACACAATGAAGAGAGGCTGAAGACAGTTGGCTGAAGAATTTAAAAACTAAGATGAGTCATCTGGAAACAGAAAATAGTGTCTTGAAACCCAAAATCAACCATCTTGAAAATGAGGCAAAAGACATGAAAGATGAGGCAAATAAGATGAAATATTAGGCAAAGAAGATAAAAGATGAGTCAAAGGAGATGAGAGATGAGGTAAAGAGAATAAAAGATGACCTCCAAAGAAAATCAGACCAGAAGGAGAAGGATGACCAAAAATCCAGGGATGAAATCCAGGTTTTATGAATCAGAATACAACAACTAGAATTAAGTGACCTCACAAGGCAGCAGGACAATACAAAACAAAACAAAAAGAATGAAAATATTGAGGAAAATATGAAACATCTCATTCACAAAACAGAGGATTTATAAAATCGTTTGAGGAGAGACAATTAAAGAATTATTGGTCTACCAGAAGACCATGACAAAAGAAAAAGCCTGGACATCATACTACAGGAAATTATTCAAGAGAACTGCCCCAATATTCTAGAACAAGAGGGAAAAGTGAAAATTGAAAGAATCCACAGATCACATCCTATACTTAATCCCCAACTGATAACACCCAGGAATGTTATACCCAAAATCAAGAACTATCATATCAAAGAAAAGATATTACAAGCTGCCAAGAAGTCATTCAGATATCACGGAACCACTGTGAGGTTAACACAGGATCTGACTGCATCCTTATTGAAGGCCTGAAAGGCATGGAATATGATATTCTGGAAATCAAGGGAACTAGGTCTACAACCAAGAATCAACTACCCAGCAAAACTGATTATATTCTTATAGGGGAAAGTATGGTCATTCAACAAAATAGAATAATTCCAAGAATTTGTAAAGAAAAGATAAGACCCTAACAGAAAATTTGATGCCCAAGCACAGAAGTCAAGAGAATCATCAAAAGGTAATTTTAAAAGAGGGAAAACAAGAGAAAAACAAAACAAAACAAAAAACACTTTTTTTAAGAGACTCAACAATTTAAAATTATATGTATCCCTACAAGAAAAGAGGTCATTAGTAACTCTTAAAAATTGTCATTTTAACTGGTCAGCTAGAAGAATTACACTTAAATGTAACAGTGACAAACTGTATGTGATGAAATGACAAGACATAAATAGGTATATAGATATATGTATGCATAAATACATATACATGTATATTTATGTATATATACAACTATATATATATAACTAAAAAAGCTAAAAAAGAGGTTAAAACTAAAAGAAATGGGAAAAGAAACAAAAGGGGGCAAATATTTATGTCACAAAGAAGCTCATGGCGGGATTGGGAAGAACACCATTACACTGGAAGTGTAAAGAGGTTGGAGATAGGAAATACTCAACTCTTACATGCATTGAAATTGACCCAAAGAGGGAAGAACAATCCAATCCATTGGGGAAGAGAATAGATTTGCACCCTATAGGGGAGTAGAAGGGTAACAAACAGACTGGTGGAGAGGGAAGTAATACAAGGGAGGGAAAGGGTGAGGGGTAGTTTTTAGAAAGATTGCAAGGCAAATAATGGGGGGAATAAGAAGGGAGGAAGTAAAATAAGTGTGGGAGCTTGGGGTATTGACTAAAAACAAACATTGGTGTAGAAGGAAATAGTGAAAGATGAAAAGACAGGAGCAGGAGTAGAAATCAAAATGCTGTGAAATACACAGCTAGTAATCATAACTCTGAATATGAATGCAATGAACTCATCCATAAAATGCAAGCAAACAGTAGAGTGAATTAGAATCCAAAACCCTACCATATACTGTCTACAAGAAACACACATGAGCAAGGTAGATACACATAGGGTGAAAGTAAGAGGATGTAGCCAAATCGATTCGGCATCAACTGAAAAAAAGAAGGCAGATGTTACAATCATGATATCTGACAAAGCCAAAGAAAAAATAAATCTAGTTAAAAGATATAGGGAAGGTAATTACATCCTGATAAAAGGCAGTATAGACAATGAGGAAATATCAGTACTCAACATGTATGCACCAAATGGCAGAGCATCCAAATTTCTAAAGGAGAAACTAAGGGAGCTCAAGGATGAAAGAGATAGAAAAACTATACTAGTGGGAGATATGAACCTTCCTCTTTCTGAACTAGATAAATCAAACCAAATAAGAAATAAGAAAGAGGTAAGAGAAGTAAATGAAATCTTGGAAAAAATTAGAGTTAGTACATATGTGGAGAAAAATAAACAGGGACAAAAAGGAATACACCTTTTTTTCAGCAGCACATGGTACATTCACAAAAATTGACTATGTATTAGGGCATAAAAAAATTGCAAACAAGTGCAAAAGAGCAGTAATAACAGATGCAACCTTCTCAGATCACAATGCAATGAAAATAATAATTAGTAAGGGTACATGGAGAGGTAAATCAAAAGTAAATTGGAAATTAAACAATACAATTCTGCAAAACCAGTTAGTTAAAGAGCAAATCATAGAAACAATTAATAACTTCATTGAGGAAAATGACAATGATGAGACATTCTTCCAAAACATATGGGATTCAGCCAAAGCAGTACTCAAGGGGAAATTTATATCCTTGAGTTCATATATTAACAAATTAGCGAGGGTAGAGGTCAATGAATTGGGCATGGAAATTAAAAAAATAGAAAGTGAAGGAATTAAAAATCCTCAGAAGCAGACTAAATTAGAGATCCTAAAAATCAAAGAAGAAATTAATAAAAAAAACTATTATACCCATTTAAATGGCAACAAATATGGTAATCTAGGTGATATGGATGAATACTTAAAAAATATAAATTGACTCACAGAGGAAGAAATAGATTACCTAAACAACCCTATACCAGAAAAAGAAATTGAACAAGCCATCAAAGAACTCCCTAAAAAAAATCCATAGGTCCTGATGGATTCAAAAATGAGTTCTATCAAACATTCAAAGAACAACTAATCCCAATATTATACAAATTATTTGACAGAATAAGCCAAGAAAGAGTTCTACCAAATTCATTTCATGACACAAATATGGTACTGATCCAAAAGCCAGGCAGGTCAAAAACAGAGAAAGAAAACTAGACCAATCTCCTTAATGGATATAGATGCAAAAATCTTAAATAGGATACTAGCAAAAAAACTCCAGCAAGTCATCAAAAGGGTTATTCACTATGACCAGGTAGGATTTATACCAGGAATATAAGGATGGTTCAATATTAGGAAATCCATCCACATAGTTGTCCATATTAACAAGCAAACAGATGAAAATCACATGATTATCTCAACAGATGCAGAAAAAGCCTTTGATAAAATACAACACCCATTCTTATTGAAAACACTAGAAAGTAAAGGAACAGAAGGGCCTTTCCTAAAATTAATAAACAGTATATATCTAAACCATAAGCAAACATCATCTGAAATGGGGATAAACTAGAAGCATTCTCAATAAGATCAGGAGTGAAACAAGTATGCCCATTATCACCTCTATTATTTAACATTTTACTAGAAACACTATCAGTATACATTAGAGAAGAAAAAGAAATTGAAGGTATTAAAATTGGCAATGAGGAGACCAAGCTATCACTCTTTGTGGATTATATGATGGTCTACTCAAAGAATCCTAGAGAATCAACCAAAAAGTTAGTCAAAATAATCAACAACTTTAGCAAAGTTGCAGGATACAAAATAAACTCGCATAAATCATCAGCATTTCTATATATCTCCAGCCCATTTCAGCAGCAAGAATTAGTAAGAGAAATTCCATTTAAAATCACCCTAGACAATATAAAATACTTAGGAATCTATCTGCCGAGAGACAAAGACAGGAACTATATGAACACAACTACAAAATAATCTCCACACAATTATAACTAGATCTAAACAATGGGAAAAACATTGATTGCTCATGGGTGGGATGACCTAACATAATAAAAATGACAATTCTACCCAAATTAATTTACTTATTTAATGCTATACCCATTGAACTAGCAAAAACTTTTTACTGAATTGAAAAAAAAAACAACATAACAAAGTTCATTTGGGAGAGCAAAAATCAAGGATATCCAAGGAAATCATGAAAAAAAAAAGGCAAAAGAAGGAGGACTTGCAGTCCCAGATCTCAAACTATACTATAAAGCAGTGGTCATCAAATCAATTTGGTACGAACTAAGGGACAGAAAGAAGTATCAGTGGACTAGATTTGGCGTAAATGACCTCAGCAAGAGATTCTATGATATGCCCAAAGATCCCAGTTTTGGTAACCAAAACCCACTATTTGATTAAAACTGCTGGAAAATTGGAAGACAGTAAGGGAGAGATTAGGTTTGGATCAATATCTCACACCATACACCAAGATAAATTTGAATGGGTGAATTACCAGAATATAAAGAAGGAAACTATAAACAAATTAGGCAAACACAGAATAGTATACTTGTCAGATCTATAGGAAAGGAAAGACTTTAAAACCAAGCAAGAGCTAGAAAAAAATCACAAAATTTAAAATCAATAATTTCGATTACATCAAATTAAAAAGGTTTTGGACGAACAAGACTAATGCAACCAAAATTAGAAGGGAAGCAACAAATTGGGAAAAAATCTTATTTATAAAAACCTCTGACAAAGGTCTAATTACTCAAATTTATAAAGAGCTAAACCAATTGTACAAAAAAATCAAGCCATTCTTCAATTGATAAATGGGCAAGGGACATAAATAGGCAATTTTCAGTTAAAGAAATCAAAACTAATAAAAAGTACATGAAAAAGTATTCTAAATCTCTTATAATCAGAGAAATGCAAATCAAAACATCCCTGAGATATCACCTCACACCTAGCAGATTGGTCAACATGACAGCAAAGGAAAGTAATGAATCCTGGAGGGGAACGTGGCAAAGTTGGGACATTAATGTATTACTCTTGGAGTTGTGAATTGATCCAAACATTTTGGAGGGCAATTTGGTACTATACACAAAGGGCACTAAAATACTGTCTGCCTTTTTATCCAGTCATAGCACTGCTGGGTTTATACCCCAAAGAGATAATAAGGAAAAAGACATGTACAAAAATATCCATAGCTGAGCTCTTTGTGGTTGCAAAAAAAATGGAAAATTAGGGGATGCCCTTCAACTGGGGAATGGCTGAATAAATTGTGGTATAGGTTGGTGATGGAATACTATTGTGCTCAAGGGAATAATAAACTGGAGGAATTCCATGGGAACTGGAATGACCTCCAGGAATTGATGCAGAGTGAGAGGAGCAGAACCAGGAAAACATTGTATAGACAGACTGATACACTGTGGCACAATCGAATGTAATGGACTTCTCCATTAGTGGCAATGGAGTGATCCTGGACAACTAGGAGGAATTTAGGAGAAAAAACACTATCCACATTCAGAGGAAACACTATGGGAGTAAAAAGACTGAAGAAAAACAACTGCTTGAATACATGGATCAAAGGGATATGGTTGGGGATGTAGACTAAATGAACATCCTATTGCAAACATCAACAACATGGAAATAGTCCTTCTGATGAAGGACACATGTAATACCGAATGAAATTGAACTTGGACTGTGGGAAGGGTGGGTGGAGGAGAGGGAGAGAAATAATGTCATTATTGTAACCAAGGAATAATGTTTTAAATTGACTAAATAAACTAATTCAAATGGAAAAAAGAAACCTATATATATATATATATATATATATATATATATATATTTTAAATGAGTCTCCTGTCCAGAATCCTTGCCTTGTTGATAATACCTGAGTCATTCACATTGACCATTGTACATTATTGTTGTTACTATGAAGAGTGTTCTCCTGGTTCTGTTCACTTCCCTTTGCATTGTTTCATATAAGTTTTTTCCAGGTTTTTTGTGAAGATCTTATTTCTTAGGGCACAATAAAATCCCATTACAAGCATATACCACAACTTGTCCAGCGATTCCTCAATTGATAGACATCTTTCAGTTTCCAGTTCCTTACCACCACACACAAAAAAGAACTTCTAGAAATATTTTTGTAACTATAGGTCATTTTCCTTTATTTTAATCTCTTTGAAATACAGATCTAGTGGGGGGTATTGCTAGGTCAAAGGAAATGCAGTTTGGATGGCCCTTTGGGCATGGTTCCAGATTCCTTTTCAGAATGGTTATATCATTTTGCAACTCCATCAGCAGTGTACTATTTTGTCAATTAAAAAACAAATGAAACTATTGACTTCTGCCTTAAAATTGGTTCAATAGTATTGGTTCCAAGGAAGAACAGTGGTAGGGCTAGCCAAATGAGCTTAAGGTTTTGACCAGGGTTATGCAGCTAGGAAGTGTGTGAGGTCACATTTGAACCTAGGACCTCCTGTCTCCAGGTCTTTCTTTCTATACACTAAGCCCCTACCTGTCCCAGACACACTTTTGATTTGTATTAAACTTGTACTTAGCTTAGATGTAACTTAACTTTCTTCAAGACTACTTTCTTTAATTTTGATTGATTTTTTATTTTACATTTATTACATAATGAATTTTTCCTTTTACATATATTAGTTTCTAAATATATATTTCCTCTTTACTCTACCCAGTAAGACATGTAATAAAGATTTAAAAACTGAAAAACAACAGGTAATAAAACTAAAGAACTCATTGACCATATCAAAGAGATGATGCAATATTCCATTTCCACATTCCCCTACCTCTCTGTAGTGAAGAGAAGAACATTTCTTTTCAACTCTTCTCCATAGTAAATCTTGGTCATAATTATACAGTACTGAGTTTTGTTTATTGTTTTTATTTGTGTTGCCATAGTCATTTTCAATAGGTTTCCTAGTTATTCTTATTTCAATTTGCATTAGTTCATTTAAATCTTCTCATACTTTGGATTCTTCATTTTCATGGTTTCTTGCCATTATATTTGTGTCTTACGTATTCTCTAGTTAATGAGTACCAATTATATTTGTAGATCTTTGATATTTCAGACAGTAATGAAATGAATATTTTGGCCGATTCAGATATCTTCATTCTCACTTTAACCTCCAAGGAGTGTATGACTTGATGTGAGATTTCTGAATTAATTGGTAGGACATTTTGGGCACTTCTTAATGTAATTCTAAATTTCCTTCCAGAAGGATATGAGCAGTTAACAATTCTATCAACAGTGTATTTGTGACTCTGTTTTCTCATATCTGTTTTGACATTGATTGTGGCTCCCTTTTATGATCATTGATAGTTTTCTAGATAGGAAATGAAGCTCAGAGTTATTTTAATTTACATTTTTTATCACTATTCACTTAGATCAATCTTACAATTACTTTCAAAATTTAGCAAATGACATATTAAACTTCCTTCCCAGTGAGGTCATTGATATGTCCCTGCAACCTAAAGAAGGGGAAGGGCACCATGTATAAATGTGCACATAGATATGAGAACTGTTATTTAAATGAGCTTATATTTTACCTGATGATAGAATTATAAAAATCATAGATTTGTAGCATGCAGTCCTCTCTTTTAGAAGGTAAACTCCTTGAGGGCAGAGGCTCTTTCACTTTCATTTTTGAAACCCTAGCCTTTTGAATAGTTCCTGGCATATAGTAAACACTTAAAAAATACTTATTTGACTGATAAAAGTCATTTAGTCCAAAATCTCTTTTTATGTATGAAAAAATTAAATTATTTGTTATTTTTAAACCTTATTAATTAATTTCATGATTATTATATATGTTAAGATCATAATATTAATTCTATATCTTTGGCAATGTTTTTAACCAAATATTAGCATAACTTTATTGTTGTTATTTATTCAATTTTCAGTCCTTCCTGACTCTTCTTGATCCCATTTAGGATTTTCTTGGAAAGAAATACTGTATTGATTTGCCATTTCCTAACAACTCATTTTCTCCATGAGGAAACTGAGATCAAAAGGGTAAAGTGACTCTCCCAGGGTCATACAGCTAGCAAGTGTCAGATCTGAACTCAGGAAGTTGAGTCTTCCAGTTTTCAGGCTATGACTCTATACCAACTGATTGCCCCAAACTTTTAGTACAATATGATATAATATAAAATATCAAAAATATGACTTCTTAATTTTAAATGCATAGTGTAAGGGACAGCTAGGTGGTCAATGAATTGAAAGACAGGCCTAGAGATAAGAGGTCATAGGTTGTAATTTGGACTCAGCATGGCTGAGCCCTTCTCACTCTTCTGCCTTAGAACCAAATAACAGAATTAATTCTAAGACAAAAGGTCAGGATTTTAAAAAAATAAATATTTTTATAGTATAGATGTGATACACATTAACTTTAAAGTGTAATATTCTAAATAGTATATTTATATACCATACAAAAATCGATATATAAAATATTTATAATATAATCTAAATATTAAGATGTTCACTTTTCCTGCCAGAAAATTATATGTAATCTAATTATTATCATCAAATAATTTTTGATCATCAATACTGGGGAAAGATTTTATGTAACAGATATTTACTTTAATATCACAAATACCTGCCTGTCTTTCCAACTGTTGGCCTATGGTTTCCCAATCATTTTATTTTTCATCCATGAAATGACAGTAAGGCAAACTTATTAAAACTTGAGTAGTTTCAAAAACTAGTTTTACCAACAAACATCTACTTATCCCACTATATATATATGCAGGGTTGCCACTAACATTTCTTAATGCCCTAATTACTTCATTACTTCTGTTCTCCATATCACTAGGCTAAGAAAATTCAAGTTTTCACAAAAAAAAATATAGTTTCCCCTAAAAACAGATACTGGGGAAAAAAAAGGAAAGCAACAAATGAGGAGACAAGGTGATTTTTTTTAATCCACTGTATAATCTCATTGGTCCACTCAATTTTCTTGAGCTATTTGGGCCACTAAAATTTTTCATGATTTTTATATTTGTGAAAGAATAATAACCCCAATCATTACTTTAATATAATCATTAAATTTATTTAAGTGATCTTGCAATATCAACATCTTGGCTTAATGTATGCATACAGACCCATCCTTCTTCTGCCAAGGATAATTCCTTGTAACCCACAATTAGACTAACAAACAACAACAAAAAAATACAAAAAAAAAAAAAACTTAAACAGGTCATTAAAAAGGAAGACAGTATTTCAAGAGAAACAATCTCTAATTTGGATTGGACTTGGCACTACTTAAGTCCCATCAGTGGTCTATTGGCTTGAAAGATAAAAGACACATTAAAAGTTTTAAATAAATGTGCACCATGTACAATCTAGTCTTTGGTGGAAAGCTAACCTTGTATAAGCCCTTTAATAATATAATTAAGAATTCAACAATGCCACTGTATGTAATTCACAGTTCCAAAATGTCTACAGCTCTGATTTTGACCTTTCAAAACCCCATTAAGCTATGTAAATACAGAGCAAAGGAATGTGTACTGTGCATAAACAGTTTGCTAATGTCAACTAGACAGGACACATTGCCTCGTTCTTGTCCCTAGTGCTTAGCAGAGCAGTGCTCTGGCATTAACACGACTTCGCTATTGATTTGCCTATGACAGATCTACCATGGAACTCATGTTGTGGCCTTTTTTTGTTCAATGTGAAGTTAGAGGAAGAACCTGCCTTTTAGTTTTCTGAATTCTAAGACAATTATGAATTTTAAGACAATATAAATTCCAAGCCAATTTTGAATCCAAAGACAATTCTGAAAACGGATCAACACAGAGATAAAGCATTTTCAAAAGCTGAGAAAGATGTAAGAGGCCAGAATCCAAAGAAAAAGAGTTCTCCAGACTTTTAAAGGAGGACCGCCATCTTGTTTATCTGTTTATATTATTTCCCTCCAAATCCAACAAGCTTTCATATGTTATATGTAAAGCTCTGGGTTAGACATTAGAAATACAAAGACAAAACAAAAACAACTTCTGCTTTCAAAACACTTACATTCAGTTGGTACACTCAACACTTAAAGCACATCTGCCTGAAGTTGTAAAAGTGCTTCTATTTCTACAATAGTATCTGGATCTCACATCAACCCTGGGAAAAAAATCAGGTGGTATACTTACTTTTCAGATTAAAAAAAAAAAAACAAGATCAAGAGAGGCTGAAATGTGCCTAAAGGCACAAGATTTGTAGTCAGTGGAGCTCATACTAGAAACCAGATCTCTTGCTTCCCAGTAATTTGATCTTTGCATATTCACAATTACCTTCAATACCCTGAGATGAGGTATGTCAAGCATTTTACAAGCTTTGAAGCTATATAAAAAACAGCTATCTCACTATTATTAGTAAGAGTACATAACATATATATTACAGCATTCCCTCAAACGACACATGAATATGGGGTCTAGCACCCAGTAGTCACCATCTAAATGCTTATTCCCTTCACACACGCACCCCACCATCACTCCCACCTTCAATTCCAATGTTTTCTCTACCTGACTGGCCCACTTAATCATCCCCTGGATATAACCTTTCTGTAAACAACATTTTAAATAAACAATTAGTAGATATTAATCAGCTTAAACTGTTAGTGATTTTTGAAAATAATGTTCTTACTTGAGTATAACCCTAAACAACCCAGTTTTATTTTGATTCAAATCTGTTAGGACATGCTAAATGTTTATTAATTAGAAGTTCCCAAATCTTTTTGGACCATATGCCTGTATGGCACCAAAGTTTCTGGGTTTTATTGAATTTTAATATTTAAACTTGTGTCTATTAATAATCTCATTTGCAGTATGTTGCATCCTATTTACACCTACCATGTGCGTTTCCATTTCAGGAAAATTTCTTCCTTTAGAAAATCCTTCCTTTAGGTAGAGGTGGCTTAAGAGTCAATCAGCAATTCCTATTGTATTTCTGAATGTATAAACTTCAGAAAATGATGGAGAAAACTTTAATAATACAAATTAAACTTAGGTGATCCTACATATATATGTATATGTTTTTATATACATATATAATATATATTTTTTTTCCCAGAACCAGTTGGTAAGTTTAACCTTTACCAGAATCTTCCTTTCTTTCAGTGACCCTGTACTTTAATTCTTCAGGGATTGTATCCAGTCAGTCAATAAACATTTATTAAACTCTTAGTTCATGGAATATGCTATTTTATGTGCTGGGGTACTATAAGGATAATTTTAGGGTTGTGACCTATTCTAAATTATTTTTGGTCGCCAGGGAATATCCCAAATAAAATGCCCAAGTCTGTTTTTTAATTTATGGTGGTTTAATTAATATAGAGGGAAGGAATTAAGGAGAAGGGAGAGGGAAAAGATGTAGGATTTTTCTCACATGGCCGGTTCCAGGGGGAGTTCAAAGTCCTCTGCCACGAGGTCCTTGAAGAATAGTGGCTTTTTAAGAGGATAGTGTTTGGAAGGTAAAGGAGAAAAGAATCAGTCTAAACTCTGATAGAGCTCAGTAAAGATGCCTCACCTGAACTAGGCTACTCAGCTTTCTCCAGTATGTTATCAAGGAAAATTCACCACTAAACCCAGACAATAGCAGCCACCACCCAAGATGCTGAAATGATCAGCATGCTCTGCCAGCCACCTCTCTGCCACTAAAAAGGCCAGAGAGAGGAAGTGACACGAAATATATAGACAGTTTTTACATCACTTCCCTGCATCTCACATGTACCAATGATAGCTTAAGCTTGACTTAGGACAGCCCAGGGGTCTGTCAGTTGTTTCTGATTTGTCATTTGCTAGCATATGTCTGTCATAGGCCATCCTCCTAAATACTTAATCCTTAAATATGGGTGTAGACATTCCTGTTTTTGTTAGATTAAGTAGAGTAGAGTAATATAAAGTTCACAGTACTACGAAAGTCAAAAAAGAGTCCTTTCCATCAAGTTTAATATTTTGTAGTGGAAGATAACATACAAAAGTGAATGAAAGTGAACAAGTGTTTACACCACTTACTACCCATTAAGCACAATGTACTTCACAAATATTATCTCATTTTATTCTCACAAAAAAAAAAAAACCTGCAATGTAGGTACTGTTAATACCTCCATCCTACAGTTGAAGAATCTGAGAAAAATAAAGGTTAAGTGAATTGTCCATGGTCACACAACTAATCATGTCTGAGGCCTGATTTGAATTCATGCCTTCCTTACTCCAAAACCAGTTCTCTAAAACGAAATGTGGGAAGCAGGAGAGGGAAAGTACTCAACACAAGGGCATGATGGAGAAATCCTGAGTGCAGCTGGATAGGAAATAAAAAGATAGCTAACTGGGATTCTTCTTTAAAAGGAAGTGCTAGGGGGAGGTTTTTCTACCCTCTTCCATCAGAGGAAAGAAGAAGCTTTAAGGGTAGAAGATATTCTAAATCTAATGACCATACAGAACCATCAGAATAGTCTTTTTTTCTTCTTTTGTTACTTTTTCAGTAAGAAGCTAGAAGATATTAAAGGATGTCACCTAGGAGATTATGCCAAAAAATGATGATGATTTGGTCAAATAGGAAAACAGAGGGAAAATCAATGAATCATCTGTGTTACCTCTTTAGTTTCCACAGAATGTCAAGAGATCCAAACTGAGTCTCTATTATATTGAGTAAATCTGTGGAAAATTTGCAGTACTTCAGAGAAGTGTTGAATAGAACAGCCAGGAACTGATAGTTTACCTGCACCTTTCTGAAGTGAGAACTCATATAGATCAGAACACAGATCCCTCAAGTAACAATGTGTCAATAATAAACATCATAAGGAAAAGGAAAGGGAGGAGGGAATAATCATTTATATAGCATTGTAGGAGTTACATATGATACTTTTCAAAGTTTCTGTATATTTACTTCTGGTAGCTTTTTTTAAAGGAGATAGCCTCAAATGTACCTATAGGTTACTAGTTTAAAGCAATTATTTTTGCAGTGTAACTCAACTACATCCCCAATTAAAGAAGAAGAGGGGAATAAAATGGTGTGGTTGGGGTTGTTTTCGCTCTAACCTTTCAGTACACAATTTTGCCTTCTACAAGATCCAAAAGAAAGAAGATAGGAGAAGGGGAGGGGAAGAAGAGAATGGTGCTTTTTATATTATACTTTGTTACCAAAGTAAAACAAAACTAGTCTCAGCTTTCTAACTTACTACTGTATGGCCACAATTCTTATTTCCAAATTTATCTGTTTTATTCTCAGCATAGGCAGTACTAAATGAGGTGGAATAGTATTCTGTAGGTTTTAAGGGCTCAAATCCATCTTCCACTTTTTACAAGACAAAGGTATGTTGGGAGGGTACTTTTTAATTTTTTGTTTGTTTTTTGTTTTTACTCTTCACTTTGTTTCTATATTGGTGCCAAGGGATATTGATGATGTGAATTTATACCAAGAAGAGATATGGTTGTTGTTAATCAGGGTAGCTGTTAAGGGGGAAAGTTTGCCAAAACCATACCAAATCCTCTATGATTTACTTTTCCTGCTTCTTTAATTTCTTCACTGTTTTTCCTCTTCACCTTTAGTTTTGTCTTTTTCTCTCTTGCTCTCCCACACTTAAAATACTGTACACAAAAATTAATGAACAGTTCAAGAAATCTTGATATTAAAAAAAAGTGACCAACCAAGAAAGCCCAACTTCATTTCAGTAGCCAAAGCAGGAGCAAGGTTTTGACTTTTGTATTTGTTTTCCTTATATTCAGGTACCTGTATTATCCCTTCCATATATACTTCATTGTGATTTCTTTGGATCATCTCATTTCTCTCTAAGACTATGAAATTATGTAGCTTTTTCCTCTTTTTATCTGGATATCATGGAAATAATGACTATGCATTACATAATGTATAATAACATATATCAACTAATTATCTAATATGTCATGTCATTTATATGTTATATATAGACTATTATATGATTAATATATAATTATACCATTTAGGTAATTCATTATGACATCATATGTGATCACATAGAATAACTTCAGGGACCCCTGAATTCTATAATTTTAGATATTACTTACTAATTATTCCTTCAGGGAATGTAGAGAGGGGAAGGATGGTGGCCTGAGGGCTCTGCTTCCCTCCAGCTCTGCCACTTTGAGCCACCCACCTTTCCTTCTGTGTGCTCCCATTGGGCTGCTGGCCAGAGGGATGGGTGATGTGAAAAATGTCCTCAGGTATGATGTATATAATGTTCTATTTGTTTTGCTCTTTTCACTCTGCATCAGTTTATGAAGATCATTCCAGTCCACGTGGAATTTATACAGTTCATTATTCCTCTTAGCACACTAGTATTCCATCACCAACAGATACCACAATTTGTTAATCCATTCCCCAATTGAAGGGCACCCCCTCATTTTCCAATTTTTGTCATCACAAAGAGTGCAGCTATGAATATTCTTGTCCAAGTCTTTTTTCTTTATTAATTCTGTGGGGTATTAAACCAGGACTGATATGGCTGGATCAAAGGGAAGACAGTCTTTTAGCTCCCTTTGGGCATAGTTCCAAATTGTTATCCAGAATGGTTGGATCAATTCACAACTACACCAACAATGAATTAATGTCCTGACTTTGTCACATTCCCTCCAGCATCCATTACTTTCCATTACTGTCATGTTAGCCAATTTGCTAGGTGTGAGGTGATACCTCGGGGCTGTTTTGATTTGCATCTCTCTGATTATAAGAGATTTAGAACATTTATTCATGTGTTTATTAATAGTTTTGATTTCTTTAATTGAAAATTGCATATTCATGTCCCTTGCCCATTTATCAATTGGAGAATGACTTGATTTTTTGTACAATTGGTTTAGCTCCTTATAAATATGAGGAAATAGACCTTTGTCAGAGGTTTTTGTAATGAAGATTGTTTCCCAATTTGCTGCTTCCCATCTAATTTAGGATGCATTAGTTTTGTTTGTACAAAATCTTTTAAATTTAATGTAATCAAAATTATTCACTTTATATTTTGTAATATTCTCTATCTCTTGTTTGGTCTTAAAATCTTTCCTTTCCCATAGATCTGACAGGCAAACTCTTCGATGTTCACCTAATTTGCTTATAGTTTCCTTCTTTATATTTAAGTCATTCACCCAATCTGAATTTATCCTAGTGTAGGGTGTGAGATGTTGATCTAAACGTAATCTCTCCCATACTGTTTTCCAGTGTTCCCAGCAGTTTTTGCCAAATAGTGGGTTCTTGTTCCAAAATCCGGGATCTTTGGGTTTATTGTACAATGTCTTGCTGAGGTCACTTACCCCAAGTCTATTCCACTGATCCTCCCTTCTATCTCTTAGCCAGTGCTACAGTATCATATTGTTTTGATGATCACTGCTTCGTAATACACTTTATGATTTAGTACTCCTAGGCCCTGATCCTTGACTTTTTTTTTCATTATTTTCTGTGATATTCTTGATCTTTTGTTCTTCCTAATGAACTTTGCTATAATTTTTTTTCTAATTCAATAAAAAAGTCTCTTGGAAGTTTGATAGGTTTAGTGTTGAATAAGTAAATTAATTTGGATAGGATTGTTGTTTTTATTCTGTTAGCTTTTCCTACCCATAAGCAATTAAGGTTTTTCCAATTATTTAGATCTAGTTTCAATTGTGTGGAAAGTGTTTTATAGTTGTGTTCATATAATTCCTGTTTTTGTCTTAGCAAATAAATTCCTAAATATTTCATATTGTATAGGGTATTTTTGAATGGGATTTCTCTTTCTAACTCTTGCTGTTGGGATGTGTTGGAAATATATAGAAATGCTGATGATTCATGTGGGCTTATTTTGTATCCTGCAACGTTGGTAGAATTGTTGATTAGATCAGGTAGCTTCTTAGGTGATTCTCTGGGATTCTGTAATTAGACCATTATATCATCTGCAAAGAGTGATAGTTTAGTCTCCTTATGCCTGTTTTAATACCTTATATTTCTTTTTCTTCACTGATTGCTATTGCTACTGTTTCTAGTACTATGTTAAATAAAAGAGGTGATACTGGGCATCCTTGTTTCACTCCTGATTTTATTGGGGAGGTTTCTAGTTTATCCCTATTGCAGATGATGCTTGCTGATGGTTTTAAGTATATACTGTTTATTATTTTTATGAAGGGCTCTTCTATTCTTATAGTTTCTAGTGTTTTCAATAGGAATGAATGTATTATGTCAAGGCCTTTGCTGTATCTATTGAGATTATTATGTGATTTCTGTTCATTTGGTAGTTTATATTGTCTATTATGTGGATGGTTTTCCTAATATTAAACCATCCTTGCATTCTTGGTATAAATTTCACCTGATCAGAGGGAATAATCCTCATGATCACTTTCTAGAATATTTTTGCAGGTATTCTATTTAAGATTTTTGCATCTATGTTCACTAAGGAGATTGGTCTATAGTTTTCTTTCTCTGTTTTTGACCTGATTGGTTTTGGAATCAGTACCATATTTGTGACATAAAAAGGAATCTGGTAGAACTATTTATTAATTCAATAGTTCATTTACTTTCGATTTTATTAATCTCTCCTTTAATTTTTAAGATTTCTCATTTAGGTTTTAACCTGGGATTTTCAATTTGTTCTCCTTCTGGCATTTTAATTTGCATGTTGAATTCATTGACCTCTGCCCTCACTGATTCACTAATATATACACTCAGTGATATTTTTAAAAAAATGAATGCTGCTTTGTCTGTATCCCAAAGATTTTGATAGGATGTCTCATCATTGTCCTTCTCTTCAATAAAATTATTAATTGTTTCTATGATTTGTTCTTCAACCAACCACTTTTGGAGAATCATATTATTTAATTAACAATTAATTTTTATTTGCCTCTCCATTTACCCTTACTAATTATTATTTATGATCTGAAAAGGTTGCTTTCATTATTTCTGCATTTTTGCATTTGTTTGCCATGTTTTTATGCCATAGTACATGCTCAATCTTTGTGAATGTATAATGTGCTGCTTAAAAGAAGCTATTCCTTTTTGTCCCTATTTATTTTTCTCCATAAATCTATTAACTCTAATTTTTCTAAGATTAATTCATATCTCTTACCTCTTCCTTATTTATATTTTGGTTTGATTCATCTAGATCTGATAGAGGAAGATTCAAGTCTCCCACTAGTATAATTTTACTATCTATTTCCTCCTTAAGTTCCAATAGTTTCCCTGTTCAAAATTTAGATATTATACCATTTGGTGCATAAATGTTGAGTACTGATATTTCCTCTTTGTCTATACTGCCTTTTGTCAGGATGTAATTACCTTCCCTATCTCTTTTAATCAGATCTATTTTTACTTTGGCTTTGTCAGATATCATGATTGTGACTCCTGTCTTCTTTTTCTCAGTTGATGCCCAATAGATTTTGCTCCAGCCTCTTACTTTTTACCCTTTGTGTGTCTACCTGCCTCATGTTTGTTTCTTATAGACAACATATGGTAGGATTTTGGCTTCTAACCCACTCTGCTATTTGCTTCTGTTTTATGAGCTCATCCCATTCACATTCAGAGTTATTATTACCACCTGTGTATTTCTCATCATTTTGATTTCCTCCTAGTCTTGCCCTTTCTTCTTTCTCTATTTCCTTCTACACCACTGTTTTGCTTTCAATCAGTACCCCAGATTCTGTCTTTTAAACTGCTATTTTCTTTTTTAACTATTTCCCACTTTCTTTGCCAAGTTTGTTCTATCTTTCTTACTTCGTTCTCCACCTCCATTCTGATTTCTTGGAGGGCTTGTGACCAATTTTTATTCTTTTGGAAAGTTTGGATGTGTTTGCTTGTTTGTTGCTGCCTGCTGTCTCCTCTGTAGAATGTTGTTTTTCTCTGTAGAATTTATTGAGGGTCAAAGATTTTTTCTTATTTTTTTCTTAGTTGTATCTTATAGTTCTTGGGTGTTGGTGGCCATTGCTGTGTTAGTTTTTTTTCTTTCCTTCCCTGCCAGAAATCTGAATGAGGAGGGTAGACATGTTTCTGTGTATTGAGCTACAGAGTGGTTTTTGCCCTATGGCTATTTTTCAGTTTCTGCTGTATCTGCTTTGGGCAACCCCTCTCTGTGCCCAAGCTCCATGTTCCTCAGTCTCCTGTGGTCCCAAGGCTCCATGATCTAAAGAGGAAGTCTGTGGTATCCTCAGCTAGCCCCTTCCCCACCCCCTACCCCCATGACCTAAAGATTGCCCAGTGCTTGTTCTGACTCTGGTGTGGTAGGTGGAATGGCAAGGGGTGATCACCTCCTGCTTTGGTAGGAGTAATTTTACCCCTTCATACTGTAAAGATTAAAATTTAGGGGAAGCTGAGGCAGGTAGAGATTAGTTTCTCTCCGCAAGGAGTATTATATTTTTATGAGGTTTATTGAAGGTCAAGGGTTAAAGAAAATACAAGCAAGAGAAGCACATGCTAGGTGGGCCATGAGGCCCACCCAAAGTTCAGTCACATCATGAGACGTGTCTGTTTGCCAGCGGAGCCAGGTAGAAAAGAGAGCCCCAAAAGCCTTTGCAATCAGGTTAAATACCTTCTCGATCTCGGCCCACGTGAGAATTCTGTGAGATTACAAAGCATTTTGGGGAAGTGGAGCAAGGAATTGTGGGGATTGAAGTCCAGAGTTCAAATCCAATTTTACAAAACCAGTGGGAATGCCCAGACCCTGGCTACCTTCAAGGCTATGCCCTACAGTAAAGCCTCTTAGCTCATCTGATTTTGGTTTTTGTCCTTTTATTTTATTGGTTGGTGGTGAGTAGAAGACCTTTTCTTCTATTCTGCTGCCATCTTAGCCCGGAAGTCCGACTGACTCTAAAATCAACTTTAAAAGAAGTATTGAACAGGGAAAGGAGTCATGACATTTCCATACTAGACTGAGAGGTAGGTGAAGAGAGATATGACAGTTCCAACCTGTTTTGCCTCAGTGATATATCAGTGATATGTGCTGCTGAGGAGTTGATGAAGACCTAGGTTAGTCATCTGAATATATCTGAATAGCCTTTGAACTTTTTTTTAGTACTAGGTGGCAGAACTCTCTCCCTTCTCAATCCACAGCATAGGGTCTCAGGATTCTCAATAAGTAATGTTTTGATTTAAAACTTTTACTAATGACTAGAGAGTCATTACATTATTTATAAAGGTTAAATAACTCAAAATATTCCATGCCTTGGAGCTCCAATTTCTTAAGCTAAGAAAATTAATTTTGCAATAGAAGAGAAAAACAACTTTCTCTAATAGGTAAATCAGTAAAATTTGTAGATCACCTGCTTATTATGGTACAATGGAAAGATTCCTAGCTCTGGAATCAGAGTCCCTGAGTTCAGATTCTACATTTGACCCTAATTGTTCAACTTTAGTCAGGCTAATTTTCTCCCTAAACTATTATCTCTAAAATGAAGGTGCTGGACTACAAGGCTTCTGATGTTCCTTCCAACTTAAGATCTAGGCTCTTTTGTGATCACAATGGGGTAAAATATATATTCTCTCCAGCAGCTAGATAGAGCTCCAGGTGTTTGGAATCAGGAGGTCTTGGCTTCAGATCTGACCTCAGATACTCCTAGTTTTGTAACCGTGGGCAAGTTATTTAACCCCTATTTCCTATCACTTACCTCTGTTCAGCAATTTAAAATCATAGAATAGCTTTGTATGTAAATATGTATGTATGTACATATTTAAAACCTTTACCTTCCCTTTTAAAATTGGTACTAAGTATCCTTACTATATATTTATTTAATTGTATCTTTATTAAAAAGGTAGTATGATATGATAGAGACATAAGGTACTGGGTTAAGACTTAGGTAAAATCTGTGTTCAGATTACTCTTAAAACACTTAACTGGAAGTGTTACCCATATATATACTATTTCTTTAGCTGGTAAGTGGAAATAATACTAACATTTACCTCCAAGATCTATTGTGTTGACCAAATGTGATAATGTGGGTAAAGCACTTTGCAAAACTAAAGACTTAAAATAAATGTGAATGATGCCTTTTACTTAAAAATCAACACTCTTTTTTGTTAAATGGTTTTTATTTATTTTGGTAAATATTCCCCAATTACATGTAAAGCAATTTTAACACAAAAGTCTTAAAATTTGAATTCCAAATTCTCTCCATCTTTCTGTTCCAACCCTATCCTTGAGAAGACAAGTAATTTGATTTCAAGTATACATGTGAAGTCTTATAAAACATGTTTTCATATTAGATACATTGCAAAAGAAAATATGAACAACAAATAAAACAAGAAAAATGAAGAATTTTTTAAAGAAATGCTTCAAATAGTATTCAGAGTTCATCAGTTCTCTCTAGAGGTAGATAGCATTTTTCATCATGGGTCCTTTGTCATTGTCTTGGATTATTGTCTTGATCAAAGTAGCTAACTAAGTCTTTCATAGTTAACCATTTATCAAATGGGGATTTTTTACACTTTCTTGCTTTCCTTCCAATTATTCTATACTGGTTTGTGCAAAAGTAATTTCAATTACATTTAGTCAAATTCAATATTTCATTTCCCATCATCCTCTATCTCTTGTTTGGTCATAAACTCTCCCTCTTCTATATATCTAATTGGTTCCCCTGAGTTACTAACAATATCACCTTTTCTGTCTAAATCATTTATCCTTTTTGACATTATCTTGATATTTGATGTAAGATATTGCCCTATGCTTAGTTTTGACCAAATCGCTTAACAGCTTTTTCAGCAATTTTTGTCAAGTTAGTAGTTCCTTTCTCAAAAGTGTAGATCTTTTGGTTGATCAAATATTTTATTACTATGGTCATTTACTACTATATATGGTATACCTAATCCATTACATTTATCCAGCACTCTATTTCTTAGCCAGTATAAGGATGTTTTGATAATTATCATATTGTAATATAAATTAGGGAGTTGTGGACAAAATAAAGCACGTTTCTCTAAGACCTCCATTATAAAATAATAATTACTTTAATTTTAATCCTCATTGTTGGTGAAATCACCATTTTCATTTTTAATATTAGTAATTTGGTTGTCTTCTTTCTTTTTTAAAAAATCATTTTAACCAATTGCCTATTTCATTGTTTTATGCAAAACTAATTTTTAGTTTTATTTGTTTGTTTAATGATTTTCTTACTTTTAATTTTATTAATTTCTTCTTTGATTTTTAGCATTTCCATTTTTTTTACTTAATTGAAAATGTAAATGTCATTCTTTTTCTATTTGTTGAGTTTTTCTTTTTTCTTTCTTTTTTTTTGGGGGGGGTTGTATACCCAGTTCATTATTCTTTTAGTGATGTACACCTTTAAGGATGCATATTTTTCCTTAAATACTATTTTGACTGTATCTTAAAAATTTTGGAATGTTTTCTCATTGTCATTCTCCTTAGTTAAATTGTTTACTGTTCCTATGAATTGCTCTTTAAACTAATCATTCCTTAAGATTAGATTATTTACCTTCCAATTAATTTTAAATAGCGGCTTCTATAGCCCTTTAGTTAATGTAATTTTTATTGCATTACAGGCTAGAATGCGTAAATTTAATATTTATGCTTTTTCTGCATTTGATTGTAAAGATTTTAATGCCCTAAAACATTGTCCGTTTTTGTGAAGGTGTCTTTTATCATTGAGAAAAGGTATATTCCTTTCTATTCCTATTGAGTTTTCTCCAGAATTCCATCATATCTAATTTTTCTAAGATTCTATTCATCCTTGATTTCTTTTCTTATTCATTTTATAGCTAAATATATCTACCTGTGAGAGGGGAAAATTGAAGTCCCTTACTCCTATAGTTTTATTATTTCCTCCTATATTTTCCTTTAAGAAATTGGATAATATATCACTTTGTGTATATGTTTAGCATTGATATTACTTGACTGTCTATGGTTTCTTTTATCAAGATATAGTATTCCAGCACATGTTTTATAATTAGCTTTATTTTTGTTTTTGCTTTTGCTTTTTTTCTGCAATCATGATCACTACCCCCTCTGTATAGATTCTGCTCCAATCCCTTATTTTAATTCTTTATGCATTTCTCCATTTCAAATTTGTTTCATATAAACAATATATTGTGGGATTGTGGGTTTTAATTTATTCTCTCGTGTGCTTCTATTTTATAGATAAGTCAGCACATACACATGTATAATTATATGTGCTAATTGTTCTTTCCCATCATCCTGTTTTCTTTTTATCCTGTTTCTTCTTGAGAGACATTTGCTTCTGACATGTTTCTTTATTTACATGTCCTCTCTTTTTAAATTTTCACTTTCCCTTTATTCCTTTTTTTCTCCTACTTCTCTATTTGCTAAGATATATTTATATTGCCACTTGAGTATGTACATATATTTATCCTCTTTAAGACAATTTAGATGTGAATGAGGTTCAAGCATCACTACCCTCCTACCACATCATTTTCCTGTACACTGTAAAAACTTTTCCATGTGTGTCTTTTTTTATTTTAAATAGTTTCCCTCATTCTTCTCCTTCTCTCTCAGCATATCTCTCTTTCTCATCTATTCATTATTTTTATATCATTCAAATATAATAACCCCATTAATGTGACCACTTTTTATGTTCAGTTCTCCTCATTGCCCTAATAATGATAAAATTCTTAGAAGTTATATACAATATCTTCCCACATATAAAGGTATATCATAGAACCTTATTAAATCTCTTATAAGTTCTCTTTCATACTAAGCTTTTAATATTTCTATTGAGTCATATCTGAAAGTCAAATTTTCTAGCTATTATGACAGAAAAGTTAAATGAGAAAACATGGAGGTGATATGGGAAAACTGGGATATGAATGTATTGTTAGGGGTGTTGTGAACTGATTCAATCATTCAGGAGAGCACTTTGGACCTATCCCTGAAGGGCTATAAATAACACATACCCAGAAACACCATTATTTGGTTTGTATTTCAAGGAGATAAAAAAGAAGAAAAAATGGAAGGGTCTATCTGTACAAAAAATATTTAAAGCAGTTCTCTTTAGAGAGGCAAAGATAGGAATCAATTGGGGAATGGCTGAGTAAGTAATAGTAAGTTATTCTAGTTGAATGCTATTGTGATATAAGAAAGAACAAGCAGGAAAAACTCAGAAAAACCTAAAAAGACTTACACGAACTGAAGCAGAGTGAAGTAAGCAGAAATGAACAACTGTAAATAACAACTATTCTCAGCAATATAATGATTACAAGCAATACAAAGAACTCCTGATAAAATGCCGTCTACTTTCAGAGAAAAAGAACTGAGTCTTAATCCAGATCAAAGCAATCTTTTTTTACTTTCTTTCTTAAAATTTTCTATAGTTTCCTTCCACAAAAAGATTAATATGGGAAAATGTTTTACATAATTATACATGTAAAATCATATGAAGTTGATTGCCATCTCAAGAGGAGTAGGGGGATTTTAGGTAAGAGATGAAGACAGAGAATTTGAGATTCAATAATCTTTGAAAATTTTTGGAATTTTTTTTATGTAATTGGGGAAAATAAAATAAATTGAAATGACAAAAAGTCAAATTTTCTATTCTGCTCTGGACTTTTTTTTTAATCAGGAATGCATGAAAGTCTTCTCTTTAAGTATTTTTCCCTAAGAAAAGAACAAATGAATAGTCCTCTATTAAATACCAAATGACAAGTCCTGAAAACCAAAGGGGGGTTTAGTAAAATTAAGAGTAGAAAACCACTAAATAAGAAATGAGAAAAGAAGCTGGTTTCATGTAAAACAATTAAAAAAGTTAAATTATTGGTTAATTTGTTCAAAAAAAGAAAGAAAACCAAATCAAAAATAATAGGGTGAATTCATAAACAATGAAGAGAAAATTAAAGCAATTATAAGGAGTTATTTTGCCTAATTTTATGCCAATAAGTCATAATTTAACTGAAAAGGCAGATTTAAATTATATATATATATATATATATATATATATATATATATATATATTTCCCAGATAAACTGAAGAGGAAATAGAATACATAAACAATCCTCTCTCTCAATTAAAAAAAATGAAGTAAACTGAGTAAGCTATCAGTGAATTCCCTTTAAAAAAAAAAAAAGCTCCAGGGCCAGAGAGATTCACTAGCTATTCACTAGCTAGCTATTGAAATAAGAGAAGAAGAAATGGAAGGAATTGAAAAAATTGAAAAAATTAACAATATTAGAAAATTTTCAGGATATAAAATAGCCCCACAGAAGCCATCACCTTTTGTATATACTACCAATTAAAATCCTATATCAAGAGATAGAAAGAAAAACCCCACATATAATATCCAAGAATTATATGATCAAAACAATATAACATTATTCACACCAAGTCAGATCTAAAGAGTTAGAACAACACTAATTATTCATGGCTAGGCTGAACCAAAAAAGTAAAAATGATTCTACCTAAATTAAATGACCTATTCAGTGCCAAACCAACTCTAGAGTAAAAAAAACAATTCATCTGAAAGTAGAAAAAGGCCAAAAATATTAAGGGAATTAATAGGAAAAATATCAAGGAAGATAACTTGGCTGTACCAGATATCAAATTGAATTATGAAATGGCAACTATTAATACAATCTGGTACTGACTAAGAAATAGAGCAGTAGGTCAATAGAATAGTTTAGGCAGTCAACAATCACTGGTAAATGGCATAGTAACCTAATGTTTGACAACCCAAAATATCCAAACTTTTGAAAGAAGAACTCAATATTTGACAAACACTACTAGGCAAACTGGAAAACAGCAAAGAAGACACTAGGCATAGACAAATACCTAATGCCATATCCCAAGAGAAAAGTCAAAATACTTACTTACATGAATTAGAAATGGAGGGTGATGCTATAAACAAATTAAGGGAGCACAAATTAATTTATTTGTCTGACCTATGGATTAATAAAGAATTTATTATTAAATAAGATAAAGAGAATGTTAAAAATGTAAAATAGATTAACTTTGACCACATTAAATTTTTTTTTTTTGCACAAGCAAAAGAAATACAACAGAATAGAAGACAAACAGTAAATTTTGGGGAAAATTGAAAGAAAGTGTCTCTGATTAAAGTTTAATTGCTCAAATATATGGAAAACTGAGTCAAATTTATAACAATAGAAAATATTCCCCAAATGAGAAATGATCAAAAGTTATGAACAGACAATTCTCAGGTGATGAAATTTAAACTATCTTTAGTCATATGAAAAAAAAAATGGTCCAAAACACTATTAATTAGAAAGATACAAATTAAAACAACTTTGAGGTAACACCTCATACCTATCAAACTGGTTAAAATGACAAAAAAGGAAAATGATAAATTTAGAGGGCATTTGGAAAAAAATGGCATCCTAATAACATGTTGTGAACAGACACAACCATTTTGGAGAGTAATCTGGAATTATGCTCAAAGGGACATCAAACTGATGACATATAACCTTTGATCCAGCAATACCACTGCTAGGTCTATGTTCTAAAGATATTAAAGCAAGGGGAAAGGATATAACTATACAACAATATTTAAAGTAGCTCTTTTTGTGAAGAAAAAGAACTGGAAACTGAAGGGATGTCCATCATTTGGGGAATAGCTGAACAAGTTGTGGTATATGATTGAAATGGAATACTATTGTACCATAATAAATGACAATCAAATGATCACATAAACCCCAGCTGGAAAGATTTATATGAAGTAAGCAAAGAGAAGTGAACAGAACCAGGAGAATGTTGTACACAGTAGCAGCAATATTATATGACAATAAACTGTGAATGATTTAACTATTATCAGTATGAGAGTTTATTTTTTGTATATTGTATTAATTCCTTTATATTAGGGAGAATTACTGTGTATTCTTGTATCTGGGATCTGCAACAAAGATAATATCTAATCTGCTGCTCATTGCATTTTCTTTGTCTTTGGGAATCACATGGGATGTTTTCCTTTTTAACAGAATTTTTTTTAATAATATAAAGGGACAAGGTTTGTTTTTTTCCCTGTGTACATGTTTCTTATGACATAGGTATAGAAAGGGATGGATAAGTTGATGGACCACCTCTCAATTAGCTATCACCAATTAAAGATGTCAGGGGGTGGTTGAAGGTAGGCTCAATAATGAGCTCCTAAAATTTATCATACTTGCTAATTCAGTTGGGGTCATCCCTGGTTTTTGAGACAGCTATGGAAATCTATATCCCTTTGTCAGTTATGTTGCTGGCCTAAGCATTAAAACTGATATAATCAATAAACTTATAATATTACCCCAAAATCAGTCTCTCAAGATAATTTTAATCATAACATCAGCAACTCAAAGATCCAGAATAACTCCAAAGGATTTATGATGAAAAACGCTCTACATTTCCATAGAAGGAACAGATGGAGTCCAAATGTAGATTGAAGCCTATCATTCCTCACTTTATTTTATTGTTGATTTTTTTCTCAGTCTAAAAAATGTGTTTGGTTTCATAACATGATGTGACATGGGAATATGTATTGTATGATGTAACCCATGTACAACCTATATCATATAAGCTGCTTTCTTGGAGAAGGTAGAGGGGGTAGAAGGGAAAGAGAAAACATAGATCGCCAAATAACAAAACAATGATTTAAAATGCTATCAACATTTAAGCTGGGGGGAGAAAAAGTTTAAGGACCATATTCTTGCCTTTCTTTGAATCTCCAGCACATAGCACTATATCTGTCATATAGAAGTGCTTAATAAAAAAGTGCTGATTAAATATATATTTGAAAATTCTTCAAAACAGGAAACAAATAGGATAAAATTAAGTTGTTTAAATAAATTAGGAGAATCTCTGAGTTGTGACATATATCTACAATATCTGGAGACCTCTGGGTTGTATTAAGCTGAAGCTGATTGGTTGTCCAAACTTGCTAAGTCCCATACCAACATGGAAGAAAGAAAAGAGAGAAGAGTCCAGAGGTAACTAGACTTCTTAAAAAATCAGTGAATTAGTCCAGATAGGAAAAAGAAGAGGTCAAAATTAGCTTTCAATCTGGCAGTGGGGTTGGGTCTATGAGTGGCTATTATTACATTTCTGACCTGAATGAGAAAAGGAGACATTTTCTCAATAACAACAAAAAAAAAGCTTGTGTTTTTTTTTATTTCAAAGAAAAAAAGGAATATGGATAAACTTAAATGCAAGAATTATCAACTTAAGTAATATTAAGTAGCTATATAGCTCTTCCCTGTAAAGTTACCTGCTGATGACTCTTCATGTATACTTTGTATATACTGAGGTATTTATATATTGATTCCTCCATTAAAATGTAAATTATGATAGCTAGGATTTTTTTTTCATTTCTATGCATTGCTTGTATTTGACATAGTAGACTATAGTAAACACATTTAATGAATAGTTGTTGTTAAGCAGTAAGCCATTCTATATTCTTGAGAAAAGGAATCATACAATGAAGAATATTTTAATAATGACTCTATCAGAAGGACAAAAAGAAACTGAGACTAAAATCAAAGAGAACTGTTTTTAAAGGTTAGACAAAAGATGATGGAAGACTTGGGCTAGGAGATAAAGGAAAAGGAAAATATGAGATAATTTGAAAAAAATCAGTATAGTTTGTTGGTTAATTGATTATAGAGGGATGAAATATAGAGGAAAAATAAAATAAATTCAAGATGTTTATTAATTCTATTGATAATAATGGAAAGTTTTAAATGATACTCTTTTTAGTAGAAAATACTGAATTTAGTTTGGGACATAATAGGATGTCATTGTTAAGGGCTCAAGAAAGAATGTTTTCAAACAGGACTAAGTTTTGCTTTGAGGAAAGAATGGAGGAAAGGAGAAAATTAGGTGGTATTTTTTTTATACCTGCCTAGATGGGACTCAGAAGTAGTCAGCCCCCTTGCTATAGAAAGGAACAAATGAACTGAATAATGTCTGATATTAGTGAAGAGTAAAGCTCCTTCAGATTCTCTCTCCCTAAGAGTAGCATAAATATTTTAAATGAGCATTTCTGAGAGTTGTCAATGGCCTAAATAATTATTATAATTAACCATGCATCTGTCTATTTTTGCATGTCTATTGTATATATTTGAGTCCCATTTGGTTTTCATCATAGAATTATTTTCAGCAAGTAAAGGATCTTGTGAATATATTGGCTTTTTTTGCACCCACTTATATAATGAAATTATTTAAGGAATTTGGGTAACATATTTAACCTTATTCAACTTCTCAGATCCTCTCAGAATTCTGGCTTTTTCTATTAGATTATGAGTGTCATTATGATGAAGGTTGTCATTTGCTTTTATTTGTATTCCCAAGAACATTACATAATATCTGGCACTTAGGAGGTGGTTAATAAATATAAATTTAGTATTAATTGATTGTAAAAGGCAACTTCTTAGATTCTACTTCCAAACATGTAATATATATCACAGATAATAGAGAAATGGCCTTTGGATATGATAGACCACTCTAATAATCCTCTTACAGTCCCTGGGGGAGTGGGAATATTTGTAATATGTAATATTACTCATCTTATTGGGCAGTGATCTTAGAAAAACTATGTTATTTATTTTGCCAACCCATGTTACCTAAGGATGATCTGCCTGTTTCAGATCTAATGGGTCTTAGCATTATAGAAAAATGAATGCATTTCTCTTTTTCCCTGAGCAAGTATGAAGAGCAATTGTACAGAATCAAGAGAAATGATATGCAAGCACATTGCTCATGAAAGTACCCATCATTATCTATATAAATAAATAGTAGAGTATGTGATCCTTTTTTGATTCCAGAAAGTATCATGAAAAGTAACAACATCACTTCAATGGTCAAATTGACTTTCTCTCCCCCATACCCCTTAGAGTGTGTTTTTTAAAATTTTTGTCTTTTATTGAATTTTATTTTTTCAATTACATGTAGAAAAAATTTTTGACAATTGTTTTCTGACATTTTACATTTCATTGATGAAGGAAATAGTTTCATATCTGTTATACCAGTGATTTTATGCAATACAAATTTCCTTATTGCCCACATGTCATAATTGAAGTCACATATCGCATATATAATAAAATAATTTATGAAAGAAATAAAGGGAAAGATGGCATGATTTGGTCTATAATCAGATAACAAAAGTTCCTTCTTTATTGGTGGATAACATTTTTTTTTAGTCATGAGTTCCTTGAATTTTCTTGGAACCTCATTTTGCTGATAATAGTTTAGTCCTTCACAATTTATCATCATATAATACTTCAGTTACTATACAGTGTTCTGGTTCTCCTCACTTCACATTGAATCAGTTCATATAAGTCTTTCCAGGTTTTTCTGAGCTCATCCTACTTGTGATTTCTTCTGATATAATAGTTTTCCATTGCAACCATATATCATAGCTTGTTCAGCCATTCCCCAATGAATCAACATCCCCTCAGTTTCCAATTCTTTGTTACTATAAAAAGAGCTGAAAAAATATTTTGAACAGATTGTGAGCTTTTTGAGATTAATAACTATTTTCCCCTTCTTTTTATGTCCCTACTGCTTAGCTTAGTGCCTGGCATTTTAGTAGACACTTAATAAATGTTTGCTGAATGTCTTATTACCACCCAATTGGGGATAATTAAGGAACAAGGAAGAAGAAAACACAAAACAATGGAAAGAAGTTTGTTAATTTTGTTATATCTCAATAAATATTTAAAATTCAGTAAAACATTAAAATGTATAAAGAGGTAAAAGAGAAATGTACATTTTTGCCTATATTTATCCTTTAAAAACAAACTTTTAATGTTGAATTATAATACAAACCAATAGAAATTAAGGGTCTAAGATGTGATGTTAACAAATGTAGCTCTTACAATTATCATGAACTTCAAAATGTGTGTGGTCCTATAAAGACTCTTTTCTATTTTTTGTTCTTAAATATCTGATTATTTCCTTTATCATCATTTAAAAATCGGGTAAAAGAGGCTACTCAATAATACTACATAACTTTGACCTTACTGACTTGGGTAACTGAAAACAGATTATCTACTAAAAATTAAGACCACTTAGGCTATATTGAGACTCTTGGGTGGGTCAGAAAGATATAGTTTCATAAATGATAAAAAAATTTAGTTTCTAACAACATCAACTCGTTAGCCTTCATTAGACTGAAATTTGCATTTGTTTCACATCCAAGAGGTTCATTTAAAACACATTTTAGTTAGTACCATGAGATAATAATAGGACTGATTTTAAGACATTTTATATGGAATGAATTCTGGTATTGCCCTATTTAAATCCTTCCCTGGGAAGAGGAAATTTTAATAAAGAATCAAAGATTCAGAACCAAAAGCTATTTAGTCCAAGCCATTCCTAAGCAAGAATCACCTCTGTGACCAACAAATGGTCATCTAGACCACATATGATGAACTCCAATAAGTAAAATTAAGTACCTCCTAAGAAAATTTTTTTGAGAAATTGTACTTTGCCCAATTATTTTCTTGGTATCTAGCCTAAATATGTTCCTTTGTTAGGACCTTTCTGGGTCTGGGCCCAAAAAGAAAAAATATAATCCCCATTCCATTTGATAGCCCTTCAAATACAAGAAGACATTGATCATATCACTAAATCTCCTCATTTATTCTTGTAGTTACTGCTGTTGTGGTTATCCAGAGTGAAACCTATGCCTCAAAGGTTTTGTTTACTTCACAACAGAGCCAAATCAGTCTATTAACCCTGTCAGAAAAGGAAAAGAAGATAACTTGATATGTCCTTTTGCCAATTTGACTCTTGGTTATCACTACTTCCTTCAAGAGATATTTAATAACTTTAAAAAATATATTCTAGGACTTATCAATAATCTCAATGGCCTAAAGTATGTAAAATTCAATCTCTTTCTCAGGAAAATCAGAACATATGTATTTTTCCATTAGAGTTCGAGTTCAGGATCCTAAAGAATTGGCAGGGAGTGATTATTAATTACCTGTGGATTTAATTCATTTGGGAAAAGTGGCAAACTCATCAAGGAAAGCTAGGTACTACTTTATCTCCTAGCTTACCACCCTATTCACCATTTTTGGTTCTGTCCTTTCTAGTTCAAAGATTGTTATCCTGAACAGATAAAAGCAAAACAAATAATAGCTAAAAGACCTTGCTTTCTCTCTGAACTCTGTAGTCATGATCCCAAAGATCTGAACTAGTTGTCTTGTCTCATCTTTGATGTTCTTCTTTTCGTCAGATAGATAAAAATAAACATGCATTTATAAAATGTAACTTTTTAAGTGTATTTTATTGCCTTTAACTTTCATATGTAGAGTCAGTTCTTTCTTAGTTTTAGCAGTTATGATATAATTATTTTGCAGCCTTAAAATTCTTTTGGATTTCTCTTCCATTATGGGTTCACATTGGAACTCTTCTGTTTTTTTAAGTTTTGATCAAGGGATCTTCACATTCTCCCTGAAGAGTAGAAAATAATTCCTTCAACTACATCTTCTCTTCAAGGAAAGAAAAAAAAAACCATCCAGTGGGTTCATAATACGCAGTAGATAGTAAAATCATTGGAAATGTGTATTGATTTACTGTACTTTTGATGTTGATACCATTTATCTAGAACAAAGACACAAGCATTTACAACTTCAATAAAGATGATGTCAAAATTCACCCTGCTCTCTAATTTTGTTGGCCATGAAAACCTTGATTTTTTTCCTTCTTGGGAGTAGTTCCCATGTAGCACCGCTGTGCTAAGTTCTTCTAAGGGATAAAGGTTGGCATGTGAATTCCAGCGCCAAACTGTAAGAAAATTGAAAGTTTTTCACGTATGGGTTCAGTTCATTTCAATACAACATTTATTTAGCTTCTACTATGTGAAAGCCAACATATATAAAGCACCAGAGATATGAAGGGGCCAACACGAAAGAGGAAGTTTGCATTATAAAACATTCTTCTGAGAGATACAGAATAGATGCTTAATACACATTTATTAAATAGAATGGAATTCTCAGGTCAGAAAAACTCTCAAGACTTCACCCTTTGATAAACATTCATCTTTTGCTATGGCGATGGGCTCATAGGATCACAGATTCAGAACTTGAAGGGACCTTAGAGGTGACCTAGTTTGAATTATCATCACCAATGGGAAAACTTATCTTTTGTAAATTAATGTCTTTGTCACTGCAATCAAAGGCAGCAGCAGTTGTAGAATATCCCGTGTCCTCCCCTTCCCAATCATCAGGGGATCATGACGCTATATAGCCAGGTTACTGGAAGCAGACAGACATGAAAGATCTTAGACTTCTAGAGAAAAGTCACTGGCCCATTTGTGAGAGTGAGCTATTCCAGGTGAAAGTGATAAATTGTGCTTGGGTTAACTCCCCTCATACTCCCATGTCCAATGTTTAATACCCTTCTGTTGTTCTAAGAACAAACCTGATATGCTAAGGATCCCTAGTGAGGAGACTAGTTAGCAATTGTACAAATAAACCATTAGGCTGAGAACAGCAGTGTCAACACAGACACAGTCTGCTAATTTTCTGATCATTGATGGATATTAACCATTTCTAGAAGTAGTTTTAGTGGGTCTCACTGTTTTCATTAAGGATAATTTTTTAAAGAAATACCATGATCATAAGCACTCTATTAGTGGAATAGTCAGAAACTTCACCTTTCCATGGGATTGACGAAAAGCACAGGCAACTCGCAAAAGAAATCTAGGAATAAGAATATCTAATGATCAGATCAGATTACTCTGCTATACACTGTGAATGGGATACTTTGGGAAAAGAGCTGCCTTTGCCTAATTTAAGGTAAAGATTTCCCCCCCACGTATTTGGCAGCCTCCACCAAACCCAAGATCACCATTGTGGATAGAAACAGATACAGAATCATGTGGGGCGCCTCCCTGCTGATACAATCTTGGATTGTAACAATATCCTGGCCTTGGGTAGAATTCAATTGCTTATAAACTAAAACATATGGCACTTGAGAACCTGGCTCATACATAGAATTTGTGTTCAGACATCTTACAGATCTTCTGGTAAAAAAAGATCAGGTAAGGGAGAACTCTCTTTCTGGACACCAAAAGAAAGAAATAAAAGCAAAGCTATGAACTTATTCACTTTTAATCCTTCCCTGTGATTTATTATGTAGGACACTGGACACTCCCCAGAAAGACAGCCTTCTGGACTACAGAGTAGTCAACCTTACCCTTTATTCATTTAGACTTTTGGTGCTGAGCTTCCCATTTCTGAGATTACAACAAAGTTCTCACAGTCTCAGAGTTTGCTAAATGAATAAATATTTGGCTGTATGGTCCTTCCTCTGCAGAGAACCCTGCTTTCCATGGAGAAATGTCAGTAACAACTTAATTTCCTTCTGTTTTGAGAACATCTTTTATCAACAAAGCATTCACAGTAATCACATCCTTTCCGCTGAAGGCTACCTTGGCTCGGTGAGGGCTGAGAGGATGAACATAAGCTAAGTGATCAGAAAAGCAAAGGGTATTTGAAAAAAATAAATAATAGTGTGATAAAGAGAGCTCAGTAACTACCAGCTGAGTATGAAAATGAAAAATGTGCAGATTAACAGTTCTGATACCATTTCTATTAGCCTCATTTATTAAAGTTATAGCAAACTGTTTACCCTGCTGGTTAGCTCCAGCAAAATTGACTCTGATCTCATGAATTGTCGGCAGTTACACTCCAGGTTTACTCAGCTTTCAGCATGGATACCTTTCTTGTCTATCCTTTCAAAAGCACAGAAAAAAAAGACAGAAAAGGAAAAACATCCAGTGGGAGATTACAACATCCCTGGCAGGGGATTGCTCCAGAGCTCTGCTGAATGCAAGAAAAGGCTCAGAATAGACTCAGTATGCCATCAGCCATTCTGAATAGCCCTGGAGCCTTCTGTGCAAGGTAAGCCAAAGGTCAATCGGATGTCAAGAGGCAATAAGATGACCCATACTTCGAATCTCCAGCAAAAGTCTCTTTAATTCTCTCCTCGGTACAGGAGAGAATTTCTAAGGACATAGTCAGTGTCCAAGAGTGAATCAAAACATCAGTCAACTACTCAGGCAGATGTTATTTTGTTAAATTCAAAATAAGAATAAGAATAATAAATATATTTACATCTTACTACAATGTTGAATCTTTACAACATTCCTGCAAAGAAGGATTATTCCCACTTCCTCACTCCTATTTTTGTAGATGAAAAATCTAAGGCTCATAAATATTTAATAACTTCCCAATGATCATTTAACATGAAAATGTCAGAGACTGGATTCAATACCTAAGTCTGAACAGAGAGCCAAGAGTAGGGAAGGGAGCTTCTGGGTTCATATCTGTCCTCAGACATTTCTTAAGTGTATGACCCTAGGCAAGTCACTCCATTGCCTAGCCCTTACTGCATTTCTGAATTGGAACCAATACTTAGTATTGATTCTAAGAAAGAAGGTAAGGGATTTTTAAAAAAAACAAACAAATTTTTAAAATCCTAAATATTTCCTGTTTCTAGTCTTTCCACTAAGGTTAGTTAGTGTCTATCCCCAGAAAGAAATCTATAGACCTAGTCTAGAGTACTTTGGAGGTTAAGGTAATTCCAGGTTTTCCTTAGAGACTTAAAGAGCCTAATTGAATTCATTTTAGGGTCTCTATACTCTAGTCCATTTAGAGAGGACTTGAGGCCCTTTTCCCTATCACCACTCCTTTTATTTCCCAGGAGCTACTTAGAAATGTGAAGATATGAAGATTAGCTAGTCCTCCTGAAGCTACCTCAGATGAAAACAGGTCCAACCAAGAGTAGATCTTTTAAGGAAGGTCAGATTCAGACTACCTGATAGGGAAGAGAAAAAAAATGCAGGAAGATGCTTCTTTGGTCATTTGCCCAGCACATTAGCTTCTCTGGGTGTCATTGGGAATTCTAAATTATTTAATCTTCACTAATTTTAAAGTGTCAGATTCCTAACTAGTGCTTTCCCCCCTCCATTTAAGTAACTAGCAGGTTTCTGTGTAAATAACTGCACAAAAATGTTCTCTATTTCATTATTTTGTTCCAGTAGTTCTTGCTACAAAGCACCTTCTAAATGTGAAAAAGAAAAAAAAAATCCCTCTCTTCTTAGTTTTGATTGGGAAAGGGGGGGAGGAAATATATATGTATATATATGGGTGTGTGTCTGTATATATACATATACATATATATATATATATATGTGTGTGTGTGTGTGTGTGTATATATAAATTGCTTCCGTAGATGCCTTGAAATTAAAATATTTTGCCCTGCACTGATGTGATGGTCACATTTGTTCTATAATTTTAAAGTGTAAACATGGCTAACTTAATAGAAAAACTGGCACCATAAATTTAATTATGAAGCATCTCTCCCTTTCCTCCCGATTTAACAAGTCAATCAAATTCTGGATATGGTTTAAAAAAAGACTGCAAATGAAAGGGTAATGCTGGCTGCTACTTTGGCAGCTTTGTATTTATTTAGAAATAGCTTTGTTTTAGAAGGGGAGGTGACAATTTCATTTTTATCCATACCATATTTTTTTAGCTACAGAATGGAATGTATTTTTAGACTTTTTAACATAATATTGGAATCGAGTTTCTTTATGCATGTATGTGCTCACCTGGCTATTGGATTGGAGCACTTAAGAATTTAAAATTTGGTTCCTTAGAGTCTTTGCCCTATCTATATTGAGTTTGTCAGTCCTGGACTGATTCCCTGGAAAATGGGTCATTTTAGAAGTGCTGTATTTGTGCAGACTTGTGACATGCACAGTGAAGAATACCAGAGATTTAGAGGCACTGTGCCTTAGAATTTTTAGAATTGAATTCAACAAGTAACAGTTAAGCACCCACTGTGTGTCATTACTGTTCTAGGTGCTAAGGATTCAGATTAAAATCAAATATTCTTGCCCTCAATAATCTTGTATTCTACTTGGGACAAATTTAGCAAGTCAGTGTAGTCTGATATCTCTTTCTGATATGACTGAAATGGCTATGAAAAGAGTGTCCAGAGCAAGAGAATAAAAAACTAGAAAGATAAACCACTGGATTTGAATTCTTCCTTTGGAGCCTAGAACTATGTGATTAGAGACATATCAGTCAACTTCTCAGAGCCTCAGCTTCCAAGTGTTTCCAAGAACATGAGGATAGTATACTGCCTAACTTAAATAAGCATAATAATAGTGATTTAAAATAGTGTATTCAAAGACTACTTCTGGACAAGGTGAGGCAAAACCCACCTATCAGAGTCCAATGTGGTTTCAAGGGCTGAATCCAAATTCCTAGTGTGGATAAAATAGTGGTGAAGACCAGCCTGGAGTTTTATGGCCTGGATATGACTTGGAAGTGATGAAAGGGCCTAAGTCAAGGCAACATAAGTCAACCTAACAGATCCCAAGCTGTTCCTGAGGGGCATATGAAAAAAAAAATGAGTCAGAGCAACGTTTGGCTAATTTTTCTGAGCAAATCCATGCAGATAATTAAAGTAACCAAATAGCTATTTTTTTCATCTCTCATTTGACATCCAGGTATTTAAAGCAAATAAAGATTATTTCCCCATAATTAGCTGAATTAATGACTTGTGCTACCTCAGTTGAGGAAACATAGGATGAAGTTCTGTTTCAAAATAAAATTAAGTAGGCTGTTAGGTTTAGCCTGTGACAATTATTGGGTGTGGGTGTGGGGATCTAGCCTTTTCTGAATCAAGAAGTATTTTATTTTATTTTATTTTTGTTTTGTTTAATTTTTAATTTTATTTAAATGATTAATTAGAGTATTTTTCCAGATTTACAAAAATCATGTTGTTTCCCTCTCCTTCCCCTGCCTTAACCCCATCCCATAGGCAACACACAATTTCACTGGGTGTAACATGTGTCCTTGGTTAATTCCTATTTCCATATTATTGATATTTGAACTAGGGTGATCATTTACAGTCTATAACCCCAATCATATCCCCATCAATCCATGTGATAAAGCAGTTGTTTTTCTTCTGTGTTTCAACACCCACAGTTCTTCCTCTGAATGTGGATAGTGTTCTTTCTCATAAGTACTTCAGAATTGTCCTGGGTCATTGCATTACCACTAATGGAGAAGTCCATTCCATTCTATTGTACCACAGTGTATCAGTCTCTGTATACAATGTTCTGGTTCTGCTCCTTTCACTCTGCATCAATTCTTGGAGGTCATTCCAGTTCCTGTGGAATTCCAACAGTTAATTATTCCTTTGAGCACAATAGTATTCCATCACCAACATATACCATAATTTGTTCAGCCATCCCCCAATTGAAAGTCATCCCCTATTTTTCCGATTTTTTGCCACCAAAAAGAGCACAGCTATGAATATTCTTATACAAGTCTTTTTCCTTATTATCTCTTTGGGGTACAAACCCAGCAGTGCTATGGCTGGATCAAAGGGCAGACAGTCTTTTATCGCCCTTTGGGCGTAGTTCCAAATTGCCCTCCAGAATGGCTGGATCAATTCACAACTCTACCAGCAATGAATTAATGTCCCAACTTTGCCACATCCCCTCCAGCATTCATTACTTTCCTTTGCTGTCATGTTGCTAGGTGTGAGGTGATACCTCAGAGTTGTCTTGATCTACATTTCTTTGATTTGAAGAGATTTAGAACACTTTTTCATGTGCTTATTAATAGTTTTGATTTCTTTATCTAAAAATTGCCTATTAATGTCCCTTGCCCATTTATAAATTGGAGAATGGCTTGATTTTTTGCACAATTGATTTAGCTCTTTATAAATTTCAGTGATTAAGGCCTTGTCAAAGATTTTTGTTATGAAGATTTTTTTTCGCAATTTGATGCTTCCCTTCTCATTTTGGTTGCATTGGTTTTGTTTGTACAAAAACATTTAATTAAATGTAATCAAAATTATTTATTTTACATTTTGTAATTTTTTCTAACTCTTGCTTGGTCTTAAAATCTTTCCCTTCTCAAAGATCTGACAAGTATTCTAGACTGTGTTCACTTAATTTACTTATAGTTTCCTTCTTTATATTCAAGTCATTCACCCAATTTGAGCTCACCTTGGTGTAGGGTGTTAGATGTTGATCTAAACCTAATATCTACCATACTATTTTCCAATTTTCCCAGCAGTTTTTGTCAAATAGTAGATTTATGTCCCCAAAGCTGGGATCTTTCGGTTTATCATAGACTGTCTTGCTGAAGTTATTTACCCCAAAACTATTGCACTGATCCTCCTTTCTGTCTCTTAGCCAGTACTGTATTGTTTTGATGACCACTGCTTTATAGTATACTTTGAGGTCTGGTACTGCTAGGCCACCTTCCTTCACATTATTTTTCCAGTATTTCCCTTGATATTCTACATTGTTTGTTCTTCCAAATGAACTTTATTAGTTTTTTTTTTTTCCCAATTCAGTAAAAAAGTTTCTTCGTAGTTCAATGGGTATGGCATTCAATAAGTAAATTAGTTTGGGTGCGATTGTCATTTTTTTGTCATGTTAGCTTGTCCTACCCATGAGCAATTGATGTTTTTCCAATTATTTAGATCTAGTTTTAATTGTGTGGAGTGTGTTTTGTAGTCCTGTTCAAATAGTTCCTGGGTTTGTCTTGGCAGATAGTTTCTTAAGTATTTTATATCATCTAGGATGATTTTAAATGGAATTTCTCTTTTTAACTCTTGCTGCTAAGATTTGTTGGTAATGTATGGAAATGCTGATGATTTATGTCAGTTTATTTTGTAACTAACCTGCAACTTTGCTAACATTGTTGATTATTTCCAATAGCTTTTTAGTGGATTCTCTAGGATTCTTTAAGTAGACCATCATATCATCCACAAAGAGTAATTGCTAGATCTCTTTATTGCCAATTTTAATACCTTCAATTTCTTTTTCTTCTATAATTGTTATTGCTAGTGTTTCTAGTATAATGTTAAATAATATTGGGAAGGGTTTTAGTTTATCCCCATTCCAGATGATACTTACTGATAGCTTTAGATATATATTGTTTATTCTTAGGAAATGTCCTTCTATTCCTATGCTTTCTAATGTTTTCAATAGGAATGAGTGTTATATTTGGTCAAAGACGTTTTTCTGCATCTATTGATATAATCATGTGATTTTTGTTGTTTTGCTTGTTGATATGGTCAATTACGTGAATAGTTTTCCTAATATTAAACCATCATTGCATTCCTAGTATAAATCCTACCTGATCATAATGAATGACTCTCCTAATCATTTGCTGGAATCTTTTTGGTAGTATTCTAATTAAAATTTTTGCATCTATGTTCATTAAGGAGACTGGTCTATGGTTTTCTTTCTCTGTTTTTGAGCTGCCTGGCTTTGGAATCAGTACCATATTTGTGTTGTAAAAAGAATTTGATAGAACTACTTATTTGCATATTCTGTCAAATAGTTTATATAATATTGGGATTAGTTATTCTTTGAATGTTTGATAGAATTCATTTGTGAATCCATCTGGTCCTGGGGTTTTTTTCTTAGGGAGTTCTTTGACAGCTTGTTCAATTTATTTTTCTGATATGGGGTTGTTTAGGTATTCTGTTTCTTCCTCTATTTGTCTAGGCAATTTATATTTTTGTAAATATTCATCCATATCACCTAGTTTGCCATATAATTGGGTAAAATATTTTTTAACAATTGCTTTAATTTCCTCTACATTATAGGTGAGTCCTCCCTTTTCATCTTAGATTTTCTTAATTTGATTTCTTCTTTCATTTTTTTATTAGATTGACCAGTACTTTGTCTATTTTGTTTTTTTTCAAAGTACAAGCTTCTAATCTTAGTCATTAATTCAATAGTTCTTTCACTTTTGATTTTTTAAATTTCTCCTTTAATATTTAGGATCTCAATTTATTTTTCATCTGGGGAGTTTTAATTTGTTCCCTTTCAAGTTTTCTGATTTGTATACTCAGTTCCTTGACCTCTGCCCTCCCTAATTCCTTAATATATGAACTCAAGGCTATAAATTTCCCTGTGAGTTCTGCTTTGGCTGTGTCACCTATATTTTGAAAGGACGTCTCATCATTGTCATTTTCTCCAATTAAATTATTAATTATTTCTATGATTTGTTCTTTAATTGGTTTTGGATAATGATATTATTTAATTTCCCATTAATTTTTGACTTGACTATCCATGCACCCTTACTAATTATCACTTTTATTGCATTATGATCTAAAAAGTTAGCATTTATTTTTTCTGCTTTTTTGCACTTGTTTACCATGTTTTTATGCCCTAGTACATGGTCATTCTTTGTGAATGTACTATGTGCTACTGAAAAAAGGGGTATTTCTTTCTGTCTCTTACATATTTCTAATTCTAATTTTTCCAAGATTTCATTCACATCTCTTACCTCTTTCTTATTTATTTTTGGTTTGATTTATCTAGGTCTGATAGAGGAAGTTTCAGGTTTGCCACTACTATAGTTTTTCTATCTATTGCATCCTTGAGCTCCACTAGTTTCTCCTTTAGAAATTTGGATTAAGTGCCATTTGGTGCATTCCGATGGAATACTTATATTTCCTCATTATCTTTACTGCTTTTTTTCAGGATGCAATTACCATGAAGTATTTTAAAAGAACAAATACTTACTTAAAAATTCTCACTGGTCCATATAAGTCCGTAGTGTAGAATTGTATCCAAATAAAAATTTTAAGTAATCTTGCTAATTTTAATAATACAGCTTTATTATATTTGTGTTTTCCCATAAGAAAACTGATATATTTAATATTTATTCCATACTACTTTTCAGAAGTGAGGGTATTGTGACATTTAAAAGAGTGGATGCCATAAACTGTAAGAGTTAAAATGGTTGGGTGTCATAAACTGTAGTGATTAAAATAGTGGAAGATATAAATTATAGTAGATATAAGAGTGGGTGAGTTAATTGTGTCCTCAGGAAATATGTTTTCACTACAGTGTCTTATTTTAAATCAACATTTAAGGTGGTCGCCAGGGAAAATATTCCCAATTATGAATATACCCAAGTCAACTGGGTTTTATAAAGTCAACTTTAATTAATAATACAATGAGGAATCAAAGAAAGAGAGAGAGAGAGAGAGAAAAGGAAATAAATGAGAAAAGAATAGGCAGGCCCAGGCAGCCCTGGCCAACCCAGGCCTAAGCCCTAAAAGAAAAGATCAGTCAGTCCTTATATCTTAATCACTTACCACAAGATCTGTCCAAGCAAGGATTCTAGTGACACCAGGACAGCTCCATCTCAGCTGACTTCACCAGCTCAATCCTCTATCTGAATGTTTCACAATGAGTCCCTTGAGCTCCTATCTGAGCTCCTATTTAAAGGGCAATTTCTCCTATGTCACCTCCCCTAAGTCCTTACATCTACCAATTACAGTAGACGTTTTTCAAAGGACAGACCATTCTTAATCCACACCTAAGAAGGTGTGGATTTTTGAGTAATTCACACCAGGAAAGCTCTGAGTAATTTTCCCAGTTCTTTGTTCCTTGTAAATTCACAAGTTGCCTGACCTTTATAGGTACTTATCAATCTTTTGTATTAATTCTAAAAATAGGCATCTCTTAAGTATGGGTTTAAGTACTTTTCATTGTTCAGCAAGGAGTTTTCTCCCCTAAAGCAGTCTTAAGTACTGGTGGAGTAGAGGTCTTCCCATTTCTGATCTAAGTAGAGTTCTCACATTTTAGATCTAAGTAGCTTCATTGTTTAAAATGGGGAATGGCTTTAACCAAATGTTCTAAGGTAGAGTCTGAGAATCTTTTAACATTCACAAGTCTGAGAAATTTCAAGATTCACAGTATGTTATTAGTGTTGAATTTATTTTAGAAATGTACAATAGAAAGCAAAGCTAATATTTAAAAATGACTGTGACAAATTCTTGAAATCTTTAAGAATGATGAATTTGATGAACTCTAGAAAAAAGGTAAGTATTAAAACAATGAAACATGTATTTTTAGAGGTACTTCTATGAATGTCCTGTTTCACTCAGCAATTAAAAGCTAAGATAGATAATTGTAGCAAATTCAAGATTTTTATGTGTGCATTTTGTTTTCTTTATTGTAGCTTGATAAATGTAACAAATAAAAATAACTCTATATTCATTTTTAAATTGTCCATATTTCCATTCTCATTATTTCTAAGCCATTTCCAACTTTCTTAGAGATTTTCAAAATTACAATATAATGTTCTTTACATTGAAGGGAATTATCAAGGGATAAGTGTACAAATTTAAATGATTTATACAATATGTTCATCTATTAAATGAAATAGAAAGTAATAATTATAAAGGAACATATATATATATATTTTTATATAATTATATATTTAAAACTGTTACCTTCCCTATTAGAATCAATAGTAAGTATCAATTCTAAGGCAGAAGAGTGGTAAAGGGTAAGCAATTGGGGTTAAGTGACTTAACCAGGAAAGGAATATATTATTATTAAGTCCGGGTCTTCACACCCTTAGGGAAGTAAAAAGTATAGGTTGAGTATCTGAATCAATTAATTTAAATTTCCACTTAGAGGGACTTCCGGGTAACCATGGTGGCAATCTAGATGTGAATTGCTTCCTCTCCCCAATACCGAACGAAATAGACTACCTCAAAATAGCATAAAAATCATCTTTGGAAGATTGGAGGGACTCTCCAGCAGCCCATAGCAATGAAGGTACATGGGGTTTGAACACTTCCACACTGTAAGAGGGAGAGAAATCTCGCTGCCAAGCGTGAGCTGAGCCGAGCTGCCCTCCCCTCCCCCCACCTATGGAACTGGAGTAGGGACCAGTACACTCACCAGAGACAGCAAGTGAGTGAGGAACATCTCTGCAGTGATAGGGGAACACTCCAGGGTCCTTGGGATCTAACGAGGACTCCCAGGGAACTACCTCTCAGAGCAGTTCCACTGTAGTGCGTGCAGACTGCGGGAGCTCTTGCAAATTGCAAACACTGCGGAGGCTCTAGAAATGGTCTGAGGCAAAATCTCCTCTGCTCCTCGAGGTAGTGAGGGGGGGGGCACACCAGGGTACTCGGGAACTGACAAGGACTACCAGGGAACCAACCCGTGGAGCGGCTTTACAGAGGAAGCCTGCGAGCATGGGAGAAAAGAGACCACAGACCATGTGGGCAGGTGCATTAACAAACTTCTGAAGCTGGGAAGAACCAGCCTGAGGCAAAAAACATCAAAATCCACCCATTTCACTCAGATTTCTGACTAAAAAGGAAAGGGAAAACCACCAAAGGGATGGCTCAGAGTGCCCAAGATCAACCCTCCAAGAAGAAAGGGGAAAAAGTGACTATTGAAAAATTTTATGGAGGGAAAACACAGGCTACAGATGAAAAAGAGGATGAAATGAAAACAAAATCAAAATAAGCCCCCAAAATAGAAATTATCCACAAGCTCTGGAAGTACTTAAAATGGAGCTCATCCAAAAGATGGAAACCTTCTGGCTAGAACAATGGGAACTAATTCAGAAAGAGGTCTTCAGCCTAACAGACAAAAACTAACAATTGGAAAAACAGCTGGAAGCCTCTAACTCAAGGGCAGACCAAACTGAAAAGCAAAACCAGTCCTTAAAGACCAGAATTAAGCAACTGGAAGACAGTGATTGGGCAAAACAGCAAGAATTAATAAAGCAAAGTCAAAAAATTAATAAATTTGAAGAAAACATAAAATATCTCACTGACAAGGTAAAAGACCAGGAAAACAGAAGGAGAGACAATTTGAGAATCATTGGTCTACCTGAAAAACCAGAGATTAACAAAAACCTCGATGCCATACTATAAGAAATCATTGAAGAGAATTTCCCTGATGTTCTCAAACAAGGGGGCAAAATAGAAATTGAAAGAGTTCATAGAATACCCTCTATACTAAATCCCGAAAAGACAACCCCCAGTAATATAATCGCCAAATTCAAGAGCTTCCAAGGTAAGGAGAAAATATTACAAGAACCTAGGAAGAGAAACTTTAGATACACAAGACCTAGCTGCAAACACACTAGAACTGGGTCTTCTACCAAGAATCAGCTACACATCAAAACTGACTATATACTTCCAGGGGAAAGTATGGGCATTCGACAAAATAGATTTCCAAATATTCATAAAGAAAAGACCAGAACACAATGGAAAATTTGACATCCAAGCACAAAGAGCAAGAGAAACATGAAAAGGTAAATATGAAAGAAAGGGAAAAGGAGAAAAGTGCTTTTATTTTTCTTTCATTCAAACTCTCTTCCATAAGGGCCATGGTTAAATCAAATTATATATGCTATTATGTGGGGGAAATGTTATGTGCAACTTTCAAAAATTGTATGCATTAATAGAGTAATCAGAAGAATCACTCATAGGGAAAGATTAGGGCATTAACATGATTTGGAGGGGGGTAAAGAAAGAAAAAGGAAGGGGGGAATCAATGATGGTACTAAGATATACTTGAAGAAATAGAAATAAATTAAATAGAACAATCTTTGTCACACAAAGATACAAACAGGAAGTTGAGGGGAAGAATTCTCTTATAAGAATGAGAGGAAAAGAGTGCTAATTGTTATTACTTAAACCTTACTCTCAGTGAAACCAACTCTGAAAGGGAAGAGCATCTAGATCCACTGGGATCTTGAATTCTATCTTATCTAACAGGGTAAGGGAGAAGGGAAAATCAATGAGGGTATTGGGGAGGGAGTAAAAAAAGGGAGAGTGGGGAAGGGGAAGGGAAGAAAAAGGGAGGGGCTAGAAAGGGAAGCATAACAAGGGAGGGGACTAGGGGAACTGATTTAAAATAAACTACAGGTTTAAAAGGTAATAGGAAAAGAAGAAAGGATAGAATTAGGGGAGGATATCAAAATGCCGGGAAATTCACAAATAACAATCATAACACTGAATGTGAATGGGATGAACTCACCCTTAAAATGTAGAAAAATAGCAGAATGGATTAGAATCCAAAACCCTACCATATGTTGTCTTCAGGAAACACACATGAGGCAGATAGAAACTCACAAGGACAGAATTAAAGGTTGGAGTAAGACCTATTGGGCTTCAGCTGACAGAAAGAAGGCAGGAGTAGCAATCATGATGTCTGACAAAGCCAAAGCAAAAATAGACCTGATTAAAAGGGATAGGGAAGGTAAATACATCCTGATAAAAGGTAGTATAGACAATGAGGAAATATCACTAATCAACATGTATGCACCAAATGGTATAGCACCCCAATTTTTAATGGAGAAACTAGGAGAATTGAAGGAAGAAATAGATAATAAAAACTATAATAGTGGGGGATCTGAACCAACCACTATCAAATTTAGATAAATCTAATAAAAAATAAATAAAAAGAGGTAAAAGAAGTGAATGAAATCTTAGAAAAATTAGAATTGATAGATATGTGGAGAAAAATAAATAGGGACAAAAAGGAATACACCCTCTTTTCAGCACCACATGGCACATTTACAAAGATTGGCCATACAATAGGTCATAAAAACATGGCATACAAATATAGAAAAGCAAAAATAATTAACGCAACCTTTTCAGATCATAAGGCAATAAAAATAATGATCAGTAAGGGTATGTGGAGATCAAAATCAAAAATCAATTGGAAATTAAATAATATAATGGTCCAAAATAATTTAGTTAAAGAACAAATCACAGAAACAATTAATAATTTCATTGAAGAAAATGACAATGGTGAGAAATCCTTTCCAACCTTATGGGATTCAGCCAAAGCAGTACTCAGAGGAAAATTCAGATCCCTGAATGCATATATTAACAAATTAGGGAGGGCAGAGATCAATGAATTGGAAATGCAAATCACAAATCTTGAGAGAAAACAAATTAAAAACCCCCAGAAGAAAACCAAACCAGAGATACTAAAATATAAGGGAGAAATTAATAACATTGAAAGTGATAGAACTATTGAACTAATAAATAAGACAAGAAGCTGGTACTTTGAAAAATCAAATAAAATAGTCAAGGTATTGGTCAAACTAATTTAAAAAAGGAGAGAAGAAAAGCAAATTAACAGTATTATAGATGCAAAGAGGGACTTTACCTCCAATGAAACTTCTTTGCCCAATTATATGGCAATAATTATGCTTATCTAGGCCATATGGATGAATATTTACAAAAATATAAATTGCCTAGACTAACAGTAAAAGAAATATAATTCTTAATCCCATATCAGAAAAAAGAAATCCAACAGACCATCAAAGAACTCCCTAAGAAAAATCTCCAGGGCCTGATGGATTCACTAGTGAATTCTATCAAACATTCAAAGAACAGCTTACACCAATACTATACAAACTATTTGACATAATAAGCAAAGAGGGAGTTCTACTAAATTCCTTTTATGACATGGTACTGCTTCCAAAGCCAGGTGGATCCAAAATGGAGGAGAGAAACTACAGACCAATCTCCCTAATGAACAGAGATGCAAAAATCTTAAATAGGATCCTAGCAAAAAGACTTCAGCAAGTGATCAGGAGGGTCATTCACTATGATCAAGTAGGATTTATACCAGGAATGCAGGGATGGTTCAATATTAGGAAAACCATCCACATAATTGACCATATTCACAAGCAAACCAACAAAAACCACATGATTATCTCAATAGATGCATAAAAAGCCTTTGATAAAATACAACACCCATTCCTATTAAAAACACTAGAAGGTATAGGAATAGAAGGGTTTTTCCTAAAAAAGAATAAACGTATATATCTAAAACCATTAGCCAACATCATCTGCAATGGGGATAAACTAGATGCATTCCCAATAAGATCAGGAGTAAAACAAGGATACCCATTATCATCTATATTATTTAACATTGTACTAGAAACACTAGTAGTAGCAATTAGAGAAGAAAAAGGAATTGAAGGCATTAAAATAGGCAATGAGGAGACCAAGTTATAACTCTTTGATGATGATATGATGATCTACTTAAAGAATCCTAGCGAATCAACAAAAAAAACTATAAGAAATAATCAACAACTTTAGCAAAATTGCAGGATACCAAATAAACCCACATAAGTCATCAGCATTCCCACATATTTCCAACACATCTCAGCACCAAGAATTAGAAAGAGAAATCCCATTCAAATTCACCTTAGACAAAATAAAATACTTAGGAATCTATCTCCTGAGATAAACAGAGTAATATATGAACACAATTGCAAAACACTCTCCACACATTTAAAACTAGACTTGAGCAATTGAACCAATATAATAAAAATGACCATCCTACCCAAACTTATTTATCTATTAAGTGCCATACCCATCGACCTTCCAAAAAACATTTGTACTGAATTAGAAAAAATATATATATATATATATATATATAAAACACAAAGTTCATTTGGAAGAACAAAAGATCAAGGATATCCAGGGAAATAATGGGGAAAAATACAAAGGAAGGTGGCCTTGCACTACCAGATCTCAAACTATACTATAAAGCAGTGGTCATCAAAACAATTTGGTACTGGCTAAGAGACAGAAAGGAGGATCAGTGGAATAGACTTGGGGTAAGTGACCTCAGCAAGACAGTCTATGACAAACCCAAAGACCCCAGCTTTTGGTACAAAAATCCACTATTTGACAAAAACTGCTGGGAAAACTGGAAGACAGTGTGGGAGAGATTAGGTCTGGATCAACACCTCACACCCTACACCAAGATAAACTCAGAATGGATGAATGCCTTGAACATAAGGAAGGAAACTATAAGTAAACTAGGTGAACACAGAATAGTATACATGTCAGACCTTTGGTAAGGGAAAGACTTTAAAACCAAGCAAGACATAGAAAGTCACAAAATGTAAAATAATTTTGATTACATCAAATTAAAAAGTTTTTGTTCAAACAAAACCAATGTAACCAAAATTAGAAGGAAAGCAACAAATTGGGAAACAATCTTCATAACAAAAACCTCTGAAAAGGGTCTAATTACTCAAATTTATAAAGAGCTAAAGCAATTGTACAAAAAAACAAGTCATTCTCCAATTGGTAAATGGACAAGGGACATGAATAGGCAATTTTCAGCCAAAGAAATCAAAACTATTAATAAGCACATGAAAAAGTGTTCTAAATCTCTGGTAATCAGAGAGATGCAAATCAAAAGAACTCTGAGTTATCACCTCGCACCTAGCAAATTGGCTAATATGACAGTGAAGGAAAGTAATGAATGCTGGAGAGGATGTGGCAAAGTTGGGACATTAATGCATTGCTGGTGGAGTTGTGTATTGATCCAACCATTCTGGAGGGCAATTTGGAACTATGCCCAAAGGGCGATAAAAGACTGTCTGCACTTTGATCCAGCCATAGCACTGCAGGGTTTGTACCCCAAAAAGACAATAAGTAAAATGATTTGTAGAAGAATATTCATAGCAGTGCTCTTTGTGGTGGCAAAAAACTGGAAAATGTGGGGATACCCTTCATTTGGGGAATGGCTGAACAAATTATGCTATATGTTGGTGATGGAATACTATTGTGCTAAAAGGAATAATAAAGTTGAGGAATTCCATGGAGACTGGAACGACCTGCAGGAAGTGATGCAGAGTGAGAGGAGCAGAGCCAGAAGAACATTTTACACAGAGACTGATATACTTTGGTACAATGGAAAGTAGTGGACTTCTCCTTTAGTCTCAATGCAGTGTCCCTGAACAACCTGCAGGGATCAAGGAGGAAAAAAAAAACACTACCCACCAGCAGAGGACAAACGGTGGGAGTAAAAATACCTAGGAAGGACAACAGCTTGACTACAGGGGTGGAGGGGACATGATCAAGGAGAGACTCTGAATGAACACCCTATTAACACTATTACAGAAAGCAATAGCATGGAAATGGGCTCCTGTTGAGGCCCCATGTGATTCCCAAAGGAATTATGCATCGCCAATGGGAGGGATCGGGAGAGGGGGGAGGAAAAAAAAGGTGATCTTTGTTTCTAATGAATAATGTTTGAAAATGACCAAATAAAATAATGTTTAACCCCCCCCCAAAATAATAAATTTCCACTTAGAAATGAATCTGAATATTAATTGCAAACTAGGTATGAGAAATACATGGCTATTCTCTGAGGTCATATACCCACTATAAAATAGCAATAGCTTCCTATCCATCCTTTCCTAGAAGACCTCTAAGAAGGGGGAATCCAACAACACTTACGGTAATCCATTAAACTTAGATACCTTTCTCATGTTGGGTAGTTTTGTTTTGGCTTATTTTGTTTTGTTCCTGGTTCTATTTCTGGGACCACTTTGTGATTCAGTTAACAAATATTCTTGTAAGGGTTTAACATAACAAGAGTAATTCCTCCTCTACATGAAAGCCTTAATACTCAGGTACAAATATACTTAAATATTATTATCTTCTCTATCCTTACTCCTGCCCCAAGCTTCTTTTCTTCTAGCTAGAATACTTCCTTTGCTCAACTAATTCTTATATTAATGAATTTAAGACACTTAACCATACTGGTTGTCATCTTCTGGAAACTCTCCAACTTAGACATTTTATTAAACACTACCTTCTATACCTTCTAATGGATACACTCAGTTTCACTGAATAGGCAACACTATTCTTAAAATTTTACTTTTCTGAACAAGTAGCACCAAGGAAGACATCAGTGGTAAACAATAAGACAATAAACAATGAATTTTTCAATGGAAAAATTGACTATTATATCATAAGTAACAAAGATGCAAGCATATTTATCAAAGAATAAATAAATGAAGAAGGCTATTGAGATTCAAATTTGGTAGAATAGACTTTGAAATTGAAATCAGAATATTCCTCGGCTGTTGGTGGTGAAATAGGAGGGTCATAGCTTAGAATATGAAATTCTCATCCTTGCCCTAAAAATATAACCAAGAGCAAGGACATTCCTTTCTTTAAATAGTTTCTTATTGTAGAGAACAGAATGTCCTTAACTGAGAAGTAACTATCCATTTTTTATACTGTTTATGGGAGAGGACAGATAGGGTCCAAAATAAAGGCACTAATGGAATTTGAAATGTAAGATATTCAAATAAAAATCAAAGAGTCAGTTATTTAAAAACAACTTCCACATACACCAAGAAAATATCATATATCACAACTATTAATACTAAATACAAAGGAAAAGGGATTTGCTGAAGGGACTCCTCTATAAAAGGAATGAAGACAACACTTTTGCAATGCAAAATACAAGTGAGAAGAAACTCCCAGTTTTCTTTTTATTCCTTTATTGAATTAAGCACAAAGAGTACATGCACAGATACTGATTTTTAAAAGCTTAATTTTAAAAGCTTGAATAAATCAGTCTTTAGGAGTTTCTTTTGTTGTAGTTATCAGTAATTACAGGCCAGTAGAGAGGCAATAATGAAGCCTGTTCCTATGAACAATCAAGAAAATGAACAAGAGTAGCAAGAACCAAGACAATCAATAAACATTTATTAGTAGTCTATTATGTTCCAGACACTGTGGTAAGCACTGAGGATACAAAAAGAAATAAATGCCATCCTTGCCCTCAAGATGCTCACAATCTAAATGTATAAACAATTTATAGGATAAATGGGAAATAGTTAACAGAGGAAAGGCAATAGAGTTAAACAGGTTTGGCAAAGGCTTCCTATAATTTTTTTTTTTTAGTTGGACTTAAAGGAAATCAGGAAAGCCCATAGAAAGAGATGAAGAAGGAAAGAATTCCAGGCATGGAGAACTACCAATGAAAATTAACAGAGCCAGAAGTCCATTGTCAATGGATTTAAAAATTTCAGGGAAATTTTTTCCATATAATTACATATAACTTTGATTTCTTCATCTCACAGTTGTCTGTTCATAACCTTTTAACCATTTATCAGTTGGTGAATTGACTCCTATTCTTATATATTTGACTAAATCCTCTGTATGTTTTCTATCTCTTGTTTATTTATAAATTCTTCTCCAGTCCATATCTTATGGTTATTATGTCCCCTATTCTTTTAATGTGCTAATGGTATGTCCCTTTTTGCCAGTATTATGTAACAGTTTTTAATTTTATCTCGGTAACTATATCTAGTTTCTATCAGTTTCCCAACAAAGAGAAGGAGAGGGTGATCAACATTGTCAAGGGCTACAGAGAGGTTGAGAAAGAGCCTTGAGAAAAGGCTATTGGATTTGACAATTAAAAGATCATCAGTAACTTTGGTCCAGAAATTTAGTGGAATGATAAGAAAAGAAGCTAAAATGTCAGGGGTTTAAGAAGAGAATTAAGGGAAATTGGAGGCACTTATTGTAGATTTCCTTTACAAAGAATATAGCCACTATAAGACTAAAAATGAATGAATTCTCCAAGTATTTAAAGTCATAGGATTTAATAATAACAAAGTGAGAGAGAAAAGGAATTCCTTCAGCTGAATTAGCAGAGCAAAGAGCCAGAGACCCACAAGCCTGCCTTGCTCGAGCCAAAGAAGAAAAAAACCAACTCCACAATGTGGGTTTCAGCAAATTTATAAACAAACCCATGCCAGGGTGCAACACAGGGATGAAAGACAAGGGAACCCTGGAAAGAGTAAAGAACACTGGGAAATTAAGTTCCCCGGCCACAGTATTTTTAAAACTCACACCACAAAGGGAAAAAGTAGGACAATAGTTACTATGTGGAAGGATCAAGTGATGGCTTTTTGAGGACAAGGAGATATTGGCATGTTTATGGGCAGTAGGGAAGGAATCAGTAGAGAAGAAGACATTTAAAATAAGTGATAGAGGGGGCAGCTGGGTTGCTCAGTGGATTGAGAGTCAGGCCTAGAGATGGGAGGTCCTAGGTTCAAATCTAGCCTCAGACACTTCCCAGCTGTGTGACCCTGGGCAAGTCACTTAACTCCCATTGCCTAGCCCTCACCACTGTTCTGCCTGGGAACCAATACACAGTATTGATTCCAAGATGGAAAGTAAGGGTTTAAAAAAATAAAATAAGTGATAGAATGGGATGTCAAAAGACTCGGTCTTTTGGAAGACACAGAATGGGATGGAATGGAATTCCTTGAGCAAGTGTTTTTTCTGGCTAAAATGTAAGGCTATATTACCATTTCAGAGATAGATAGAAAAGAATAGATAGCAATAAGTCATATGAGTGATTGATATAAGATTAGGAAGAAAAGGAAAGTGAGGGTTCAAGGTAAAGGGACTCATTCTTTGAGGAAAGATTCTCAGTTGTGAGGAGAGGTTTGAGGAATGAAGAAATGATTTGGAGAGCTTCTGTGGAGAATATCACTATAGCAAGATTGCCTACCATGAGTGAGGTACAGTTGAGGTTGTATGACATAAAATTTTGGCAAACTCAGATACAACAGTTGCATGATTTTCTCCAACGTTACTGAATATTTGTAAAAGCAAAATTGAAAAATGTAAAGAGTAATCCAAGGTTGTGGCTTGTCATGCTAAAACTGCCAAAATGATAAGATGTCTAGGGATTTAAGAGGGTACAATTTGAGATGATTTGATTCTTTGAGGGATTATGATGAGGAAAAGAGGAGAGAGCGGCTAATGAGGAGTGCAAATTGAGGGGTTGAGGAATTAGAAGTCAGTAAATACAAAGATAAAGATTTGGTAAGGGAAGGCTGAGGGAGAGGTGAAAGATTATGAATGAATAGGGGGATTTCAGTATTCTTGAATAATACCCATTTTGGGGTAAGTATCAAGTTCCAGCTGCTTAAAAATGCAAATAGCAGCGTTCCTTTGGCTAATAATTTGAACAAATTATTACTAGTACATTGCTTCAAAAATTGTTTAAAAAATCACTTTGACATGGAGACCTAATGGAGCTAATGCAGACCCCTTTCCCAGTCCAATCTACTGACCATGTAGCAGTATCAGAGAGCCCAACTTTGATTGAAAATGGCAGACCATTTCTTCATGATTCATTTCTTAATGAGCAGTTTATAGTTTCCTGCTATCCTCAAAAAATATTCCATACACTGGTTTCCCTTCAGATTGTATAAAACTTTTCACTTTTTAATAAAATATCTCAAATATGTTGGTAATAAATTTTGAGGTTAATTTTTATGAACAATGGGTTTGGATGAAGACAACATCTATCTGTTTCAATTAATCTTGGAAGGTTTTATAGGGGATATAGAATGTCACAAATGCCTTTATGTATGGGAAAGAGACAGTTATACAGATGATGGAATCACAAAATTTGAGAGTAAGAAGAGATTTTCCAGGTCCAACCCATGCACTATAACAAATACAACATACTTAGCCTGTGATTAAAGACCTCCAAAAAGGTAAAACATCAGCACAATACACGATCCATTCTACTTTTGAAGCAAGTTAGGAATAGAATTATCTTTTCAGATTAAAGGTCAATGTAGCAGAGGAGATAACACAGAAAGTATTATTATTGTGAATTATTACAATTATGAATCAAATTATAAGCTTTTTCTCAACTGAAACCTGCCTCAATTTATATACCTAATAAGTATCAATACATTGTATGTAAGGAACACTTAATGAGTGTATTTGAGTTTCAAAGCCCCTAGATAAGATTTTTTCTCCTTATTGGTAGAGATCAATGTCTATCACCTGTTGAGGGATAGGGAGAAGTTGGTGAGAGTGGAAGTTAGGAGAGCTCCAGTCTCTTCATGGTCTTTGAACTTGCTTTGACTTTCTTCAGATCTCTTCAGGTTTTGGACACTTCTGGCTTCCAGCTACAAAAGAGAAGATAGAAAATGCCAAATACCACTGCAAGCTCCTGAAGAAAAAATGCTCTGGGAAGAAGGCAACATGTGAGGAGCTAGACTTCTTCAACAGGTCTCTATCCCTAATTTGCTATACCAGAAATTTTGAGGACTCCTGGGATGAGATCTGGGATTCTATCTTTCTTTCTCTTTGACTCTATCTTCTGTCTCTGTCTCTGTCTCTGTCTCTGTCTCTGTCTCTGTCTCTGTCTCTCTCTCTCTCTCTCTCTCTCTCTCTCAAATAGTATTCCACATGGGAGATCTTTATGATCTTTATATTCTCTGGTATATATTTTCTATCTATATTTTCCTCTAATTTTTGGCTGTTAAATTTGAGTAAGTGGCTTTCTTTGCTTTAGAAATAGGAATTTTCACTTCTCTCAACATAAAACTACAAAAGTTTAATCATATTTATTGTATTTTGGATTCAAAAATTCAAAGAAACCAAACCAAATGCTTTCATTTATTTTTCAGTGGTATTAGCTCATGCCTCATGAATGGAGCAATTTTTAAAACTATTGATTGACTTGATTCAAGTTATTCATACTATTCATGTCTTAAATATGAGATTAAAAATGTAAAAGTGTTCATGTACTTTCAAAAGTTGCTTGATTTCCTCCACAGTGGTAGCAGAGGTATCAAAATAAGATGAGTCACCATATATTAGAGAACTACTTAATGATGACTTTTAATATTGAATTGCTTCTCATCCTACCTCATTTAGGGTTTGTATTTTAAAGGTTATTAAGGTATTTATTTATTAATTATACTTTTATTAAAGTATTTTAAGTTATTCCCCTAATAACCTCACATGCCATTGATGACACAAAATCCACTAGCTCAGGGAGAAAAAATCTTACAGAAGTTCTTACAGAACTTACAGAACTTACAGAATGGGTAAGGTATCACATACCTATAATCCCAACTACAAGCAAAGCTGAGATAGGAGATCTGACAGATCACTTGAGTTGAGGAGTTTTGAATTATAGTAGGACAAAAGCTTCTGGGGCATTTACTCTAAGTTCCACATTAATATCATGACTTCCTTTGAGCAAAAAATCTTATAAGGCTGCCTAAGGAAGTACAACCAGTCTAGGTAGCAAAAAACCAAACAAACAAATAAACAAACAAAAAACCCCTCTAAACTAAATTAAAAAAAAAAAACTCTGCTGACTAGTCGTGCAATTAGGCAAATGATTAGTCTATACACTTTTAGTATAGGTGGAAAGAGAAGAAGGAAAAGTAAAAGGAAGAGGAAGAGACAGAGAAGGAGAGCAAAGAGACCAACAACCCTCAAAATAAGAATAACAAGAAGTTCCAATATCATGTACTTATAAAATATATCAGTCAAAATATATGTGGTTCTCTAACTAGTTATTCATCAGAGGAATTATCATATCTTCCATAATGATAAACTTCCACCTATACATCTGTATAACCAAAATATATGGCTCAAAAGTAATTCCCTTAGAGTGCAACCCTGGAAAGAACTTCCATGAACTAATGCAGAGTGAAATGAGCAGAACCAAGAGAACATTGTACACAGAAACTGAAACATTGTGGCACAATCAAATGTAATGGACTTTACTACTAGCAGCAATGCAATGATCTAGGACAACCCTGAGGGACTTATGAGAAAGAATGCTATCCACATCAAGAAAAAGAACTGTGGGAGTAGAAACCCAGAAGAAAAACATATGACTGATCACTAGTTTATATAAGGTATAGGATTTGAGGTTTGGGTTTTAAAAGATTGCTCTATTGAAAAAATGAATACTATGGAAATAGGTATCAAGTGATAATAACATTTGTATAAACCATTGGAATTGTTTGTTGGTTTTGGGAAGGGGAAGGAAAGGAGGGAAAGAAAGTGAATCATGTAAAAATGGAAAAATATTTTTAAAATAAATATTTTTAAAAAGTATAATCTTTTGGTATCCTATACTACAGGAAAGCTAAAACATTTACCTCAAAATACAGAAATAAACAAATAATAAAAAGCAGTCAATTTTGCCACTCATGTAATTCTACTGTTCCTAAAGAAAATATTATAAGATAGCATGATATAAATTAGCTCTTAAATGGAGTCTTACACTATCAGAAAATATTCCCTTTAACATGTTTATAACAAGCTTAACAAAAGCATATCTTGAAGGGAATAAAATTTTAGAAGAATTAAATAGAGGATAACATTGTAATCATCAATAAGTAATTGCATATATCCCCAATGTCAAAAGTCACAGAAGAACAGCTGAGCAACGTACGAAGTATTAAAATATGGGAACCTATTATAGTTAAAAGGGCCAAAGGTATATACATGCATATACAACCACCCTGTTGTAATTCTTAACTTATTCCACCTCATTAGGCTTCTAAAAAAAGCATGGTTAATATGTTTGTAGACATATTGCTGACAAGTGATGGGAATTACAGCTCTTTATGATATTTTACCTTGAAAAATCTTTCTTTTTCAGTTCTACCTTTTGTCATGTAGGGTTGTTAGGTTTTCTTATACTCACAATGTTTCTCTTCTGGGAAACTTACAGAAATATTTAAGTATGATTTCATCGTTCATATAATGATAACATTTAACCTTTGTGAGAGTGGGAAGTTAAATAATGTCATGAAGTTTTATATGTGGAAAATAAGTGTCTTACAATGTTTAAGTAACCCATCTAAATTTAGACAGTAAGACTATATTGAGCAATTCATTCACTAAGGAAATAAGAATTCCTGAGAAGTTGTAGCTATTTAGTGTCCCATTTTATAAGAAAGGCACCTTTAAAAGAAAGAATAAAAGGTAAAGCAGCTCACAATATTTGTTTGTTTGATTTGAGTCATGTTTGCGATTTCACTAGCATAGGAAATTCTCAGGGAGGAAATTCCCTCTACCAAATCATATTAGTAGCTAGTATACCTATCAGTCTTATAACGTTACACATGATCCCAGATTGCCTCTGATTCAGAGGTGGGACTTGAACTCTTGCCTTCTTAACTTTGAAGCTAGCTCTCTATACACCATGCTGTGTAGTCAGTAATTCTTTGGGGGCTAAATGGAAGTAGTTGTCTACCTTCCCCTGTTGAATTAAAAGGAGCAAATAGAAATTGAAGCCACTGTAAATAACTCATTGCACAAAAAAAGATAATGACTTCTTTCTTTTGTAGTCTTCAATTTTTATGTATAGAGTAACAATTTGACACACATCATTAAGCACCTAATATGTCCAAATCCATATGTTAGACCCTGACATACAGTAAGTACTTAATAAATGTTTGTTTCCCTTTTCCCTCATTCAATAATATTCCAATGATACTATTTGGTTGCATATAGTAATATGTAGTAACAAAACTGTGAGTTATGTACGGAGCAATTTAGAGACATGATGGACATGAGCATTGACATGTGTGTAAAAACTGACATAAAGTATACTATTCGAGAAATATATGATTTGAAAAGTGTGTCAGTAGCACACGAAAAGTAATAAGTATATGATTTGAAAAGTATATAATAAGAGGTGACAAACAAATTGAGTGTTATACAAATACTTATATGTTAACTATTAAAAGACCAAGGGGAGGATATCCAGAATGCAGATTCTATATAAAGGAAGTTTATAGGATAAGAAGTCAGAAAGTGGTTGTGATCTCTACCACTAAAGAGAATGCCCACATCCATTGAACCAAAGATCTACTGAAATGTGGATTTATTGGGGGTGCTCGTTAATTTGGGAATGACAACATACTATGGTATATGAGGGAAATACAGCATTTCCATATCATAAGAAATGACGAAAAGGATATTTTAGGGGAATATGGGGAAATCTGGATGAACCAATACACAGTAGAGTAAGCAGAACCCAGAACAATTTATACATGAAAAAATAGCTTCATAAAAATTAGCAACATGGAAAGATTTGAGAACTCTAATCAGTATATTAACTAGAATTCCAGATTACCAAAAATAAAGAAAATTACCTACCTTCTGAGAGAGGATACTCTCTTAGGAAAAAAAAATATAAGACACATTTTTGGACTTGGCCAATGTGGTAATTAATTTTGTTAACTGCATATTTACAAGGGAGTTTGTTTTGTTTTCTTTTCTTTTTGCAGTTGGTGGTAGGAAAGAGAGGAAAAATAAATGTTTGTTAATTGGAAAATTTAAATTATGTAAATTTAAAAAATATTTAGCTTATCTTTACTAGGAAGGTTCATGTATCAAATGAAGAAACCAACACTCAGAAATGTGTGTCGTTTGTCCAAAGTTACATACTTTGGGACAGAGGTAGGATGAAGACTCAAAGTCTCCTGGTGCCTTTAACTGTCTATCGGTTTGTCTCTCTCTCCCTCTTATAGACCAGAGGTAAAGAAGAATTATAATAAACAAAAATTTAATAATTTATATTTTCTTGTAAGTAATGTTATATATATACATATGTGTGTGAGTGTGTATATACAAACCCATGCAAGTATATATAACAAATTCCAGTCATGTGAGATAGCTAATACAAAGGCCTGAAGACAGGAGATGAAATATCCTGTGTGTGTGTGTGTATGTGTGTGTGTATGTGTGTGTGTCTGTGTGTGTGTATTTGTGTGTGTGGGGGGTGGATAATGTACAATAAGGCTCAAAACATTGGTTGTGGGGCTACTTAGGAGAATCTTTAAAGCTAAACCGGGAGATATTTCTCTTAAGTCCAGTCCCAGTATTTATACTGCAGAAGGGAACAGAAAGAAAATAGACAAGGTAGTTTACCCAAAATCCCCACATCTATGATTAAGTGTGCCTATAGCAATCTTTGGCAAATGATTTCACTGTCACTGGTATTCATTATTTCCCATCACAAGCCCATTAGCTAAAGTGGTAGAGGAAACCAATTTTAGTCAAAGAAGAAATAAAGGTATAATGGAGCAAATTATTCTCCCAAGTTCACAAAGCAGGTCAGTGATAGATCTGACACTGAAATTCTCAAAGCCTAAATTCTCTATTTGCTCTCAGTGAATTCTCTGAACAACTAACTCCAATTATTACTTAAGATTTTGTGTAATCTGTTAATGTATAACCAGGAGTTTGACTATGTGTGCTTTAACTATGTGGTGTTGGGTTCTCAAACACCAGACAAGATCGAAAGCTTCCTTATTTTTTCTTCTGATATGGTAGCCCCACATAAAGGACTGACACAGACTGTTCCTTATTTCTACTCATCTTAAGCAGTAGAACAGCCTGTTCTGTGCTTGAATCCTGGGTCTGCAATGTTAAATGAGCTACCTGTATATCAGAAAGGAAGTAGGAATGCTTGTCTAATAGGGGCCAACCTCCAATGGGTAGAAAAGTTTGTAAACCTGACAAAACCAGTGAAACAAATGTAATTACTATCTTATGTACTGAGCCTTCCATAATGTGAGAGCTGTTTTTCAGTTTGAATGGCCCCTTATTTATACCATGGGGGAAATAATGACTCCCTCTCAGCATCCAAGATCCATGAAGCTGTTACCAAATATTGTTTAGAGATCTCTGCTGATTATGAAATTATTTCCATGGAAGAAGCTAAATGTATACCACACCAAAGACTAAGGGAGCATAAAACATGTAATACTGCAGTTAAAAGGCACATAAAATCTTATTGGATCAGTGATAAATATTTGCACTTCAGCAATTTTAGTATTTTATAGACTTTCTCATGGAATATTTACAAAATACACAAATATCTTATTTATCAGGCTCAGAACAGAGATTCTCAAATCAGATCATATATAACTGCTGCAGTGCCCCTCCTCTGAAAAGTTCTAATTAATGGCATCACTTGCCATTCAAAAATTATTTCCCCTTTAAAAGAGAAATGGCATTTATGAGGTTCATAAAGTCAAGTAGACTATAATCTTATTCAAATAAAATTCCATTTGTTAAAATACTTTGCCTATGTTATTAATTATATTTTAAATCACTCAAATGGATATTTTAAATATTGGACATCAAAATTTCCCTTATTTATTAAGACAGTTAAGTTTCTGTACTTGCTAACTTTTGTCTAAGGAAAGTTGATTTTTTTTTCTCCCTTCATTTCTAGTCTAGGAAATATTCTATTTCTCATACTTTCAAAAGGACCATGGGATTAGTCACCTTTTACGAACTTTCTAAAAGAGTGTGTGGAAGGAATAGAGAAGAAGGGTCCATGTCCATGATTTTACTTGAATAAGTAATTCACATGGATTATAGCTTAAGAGTTTCCCAGGGCACAAAGAGATTAAATAACTTTCCTATGATCACACAGCCAGTAGATCTCAGAGGAAGAATTTGAACCTAAGCTCGCTCCAAGAGCAGTTTTCTATTCATTAGGCCATGCTGCTATAGAAATATATCTTAAATGGTTCACTTAAGAATAATTGCATCTGTTAACTGTTTTGAAATTGATTCTGCAAAACAAAACAGTGCTCCAAAATACAAGCATATTTTTTTAATTGTTGGAAAGAATATGGGCATAAATACATTTTCCTCAGAACCATAGAGGAAAATATTGGGAAAGACAATGGTAGCAAAGAAAAAAAAATCAGTTAGTTGTCTTTCAAAGAGTTGGATATAAATAACCTATGCATCATTAATGTCTCCCCCAGAATCTACATTCACAAAGTAGCCTAAATCTTGCTTTTCAAAAGTCTTGGGTATGTTTCAGGATCTCATTTTTGGTCAGAACAACCTATCCATCCTGTCAATTGCTTTTCCATGAAGAAGCTCTAAACAATCACACTTGAAAGAAACATTTTACTTCCAACATATAAATTTTAGAGTCAAATGGACCTCAAATATGGCAGTATATGAAGCAGACTCCTATTGTCTCTTCATTTTTGCTAAAACAGGTAGGAAAAATATCTGAGTTCTTTCTTAATTTGGGTTTTTTAGTTTCTTCCTTTAAAAGGATTAATATGGGAAAATGTTTTACATGATTAGACATGTAAAATTTATATCAGATTGCATACTATCTAAGGGGTCCAGGGAGGGGGAAAGAGAGAGAATTTGAGATGCAAAATTATATTTTAAATGTTGAAAACTGCTATTACATTAATTGGGATGAAAATTCAATTAACTTTTTTTTTAAAGATAGCTGAGCACTTCTGGTCACCTGAATGAATCACTTTTATCAAATAATAGAATCTTAGATTTGGAAAAGCCCTCAGAGATTATTTAGTCTTCTATATCTAGCACAGTAGCTGGTTAGACATCATTATATGTCCCCAAGCTTCCATGGGATAGCCTGGAATGTGATAAAGGTACTATAGTTTGTAGGAGCTTAAGTAATGAAAGACATATTTATACTTAAGGCAACTTAAACCTAGAAGATGAAAGTGATATTATAAATCACACACAGAGTCAGTGCCAGAACTTATACTTGAGCCTAGTCTCCCAACAACCAGTTTAATGTTCTATCCAATGCTCTGTGTCCCTGGTAGTCTGAGATTTTTTTAATTTTATGGAAGCTTTTAGGGCAAAGTTCTGTGCAGAATCAATTTGATGATCAATTCCTACACTACTTCAAATGAGATGTGAAATGCTATGTACACTGGAAGAAAAGAAAGGTATGTTTTGATGTTATCATATATGTAATTCATACTTGAATATGACAGTAGTAGTAGTAACATTAATAAAGTGCTTTAGGATTTGCAAAGCAATTTATATTTATTATTCCATTTACCCATTTTGGGATAAGTAATAATACCATCCCTATTTCATAGTCGAAGCACCTGAAGTCATGAAACTTGGATACTTCCTAATGTCTAAGAAAATATTCAGAAATGGGTCTTTCTGAGTCCATCATTTTCTGTGACATAACTACTGAATCTATTTTTCCTTGCCTTAGCTCATGTCAAACTATATGTAGCTGGTTATCTACCAGATTGACAATGGTAGCTACTGAACATTGGGGTTTACAACATTTTCTTTTCAAGAACAGACAAAAAGAACTGGTACCCATTACAAAGAAACCGGCCTTGAGTTAACTGAGAGTCACCTTTAAATATGTCAGTCCTGAATAAGGTTGCTCAAGATGTAGAATGGGTTTTATATGATCTCTAAGTGCCGTAAGAGTGCCTCCATATATTAATGAGTCACACTGGCTATTTCTGCACACAAGGCCATCTCTTCCACCAGACTGCCCCAACATGTGCACTGTTACTTAAGCTTCTCATTTTATTGGCTATTTGTAGAATCTGTCACTGTAACTGGGCCTCCTCACTCCATGGAACGTAAAATGCCTTTGCTCAAAAAAGTTAACCCATTCTCTGATCTATGCAGGTTAAACTGGTGCTGTCATCTCAGTGGGCCTCTGCTATATATAACACACTTTTTGAAGTAATATTTCTGACAGCTTGGATTAATGGATAGAGGGCTAAACTTAGATTCAGCAGAGTCCTGGGTTAAAATCCTGTTTCTGACAATTAACTGGATGACCATAAGCATATCTCTGGACTCCATCTACAAAATGGGAATAATAGCTCCTATCATGATCTTGCTGAAGTATAGAACTAATCATGGGATACCCCTCCATCCCCTTCAATAAACATATATGGTTCCCTATTTCCTCCAATCCACCATTAATTCCTCTGATTGGCATTCAAAAATCTATATAAGGTGGCCCCTTCCTACTTTTCCTGGCTTTTTTATCCTTTCCTCACTGTTTAAACCCTACAATCTAGTGACACTGGTCACCCTGCTGTCAACATTCATCTTCTGACTCCATGCATTTTCATTTACATTTGTCTATACTTGGAGCACTCTTTCTCTCTCTAATCCCCATTTCCCAGCATCTTTCAAGTAGGTTAAAATCCTATTTTTTTGCTCAAAGCTTTTTCCAGTGTTCTTTAATGCTAAAACCTTCCCTTTTAAATTCCCCTAATTAATTCTATAGAAAGATAAAGAGAAACATACAGACATTCATACCTCTTATTTATACTTGGGTTTTTATATATTGTCTTCCCAATTAGATTATGTTTCTTGAGAGCAGGGGCTGTCTTTCATCGTTCTTTGTATTTCCAGTTCTCAGCACTATTCCTGGCACATAGTAGGCAGGTAATAAATTTTTGTTCATAAGAGTGCATAGAGAGTAGCTTATAAACTTTATAAAGTTACATGTAATGGTCAGTTATTATTATTGCTACAATTATTTTTATATGTCACTGTGTCCTGATAAAGCCCCTTAGACCTTGCTTGTGTTCTCTTATTTCACTTTAATCCATAGAATTATTTGGCTAGCATACTTTTAGAGCTAGAAGAGATAACCTTATGATGTGGATCATAGACTTGGAGCTGGAAGGAATGTAACAGAAAGTAAGAAAGGCAGCCAAGTTCTAAGAACAAGCTTATCTAGTGGACTCCCAGGACTCTAGCTGCCATCATCCATTGGTCTCTATGCTGACAGGATGGGGAAGGGTCAGCCTACAGGCCACTTGCTGAGGAGTTACACAGTGCTACCTGGAGGGGACAATGAAGAGCCATCAGACTGGAAATGTGCTTTCCTTTTTAATGATGCATCCTCACTGGGAGAAGAAGCAGCGGCTCTAACAGGCCCAGGAGGACCAACAAACAGGTCACGCATGCCTTTCTGAATCATCCCAAAGATATGAGCCACCACAGGGCAGGGGGCAGCAAGGAAGTCCCTCAGCCCCAGAGAGTCCACAATCTAGCATATCTTGTATTTGGAGTCCCCTGAAGTTTCCAGGGATCAATTCAACTTTTCCTACAATTCTATGTTTGTAAATGTTACCTCCAAACTGCCTCCGCCAAAAGTTCTTTCCTTCATTAAGTTTTAAGTGTTTATTATCAGCATATCCATGCACACAACATGCACAGAAAAATTATTTAGGAACAACTTTAAATTTTGGGTGATCAAAGTTTACTTTATCTTTTTAAGATGTATAGATTTTCAACAACACTAAGATTTCCTGGAAACTGGTTATGTTGCACTATCATAAAATTGGGGGTACTATCTTTCCCCAAAGTATTCCCATTAAATGGGTAACTATGCTCACCCATGTTTGAACTCTATTTCTATTCAAACTGAGGTGAATGCTATCTATGCTTTGGATAAAAAGGGGAGTCTTAGGAATCATTGAGCTGAACCTATTAATTTTACAAGTGAGGAAGAGAAGGTCCCCCAAAAGCTGTGAATATACACAGGCAGTTGGCGGAAGATAAGGTTAGGCCACTAATGTCAGAGATCTCGAGCCCATGCTATAGAGGATACGCAACTATCCTAAAAGTGCACCCAAGCTTGTGGACAACATGTTGGAGCTGGACCAATGGGAAAAGAACCACTCTTATAATCAGAAGATCTGGATTCAAGGTTTTGTTTTCTTACTTCCTACTCATGAAGGCTTGAGTAAGTCAGCTCAGTGCCAGAGGAGATTCCTTTATTCTTTGTTCTCATTTCTCAGACCGATGAAATGACTTGGCAGCTAGAAGCAACTTGGTAGAGGAGTATACATTGTGCCAGGAATGAAGTCATATCCATCTTCCTGAATTCAAATCTGATCTCAGATACTGATTAGTGGTATGACCCTGGGAAAGTCACTTAACTCTTTCCTTCAGTTTCCTCTTCTGCAAATGGAGCTATAGAAAGAAACGGTGAGCTAATGCAGTATATTTGGCAAGAAAACCCAAATAAAGACTGAAGAATTTGATGAAACTGAACAGCCACAACAAAGTTCCTAGGACACATAGTAGGAACCAAAGGATTACTTACTGATCAATTGATTTACTTCTAAGGCTCCACTTCCAATGTATAACAAAGGGATGTTATTACTCACACTGCCTACCTAAGTGTTGTTGAAAGCATCAAATTAAATGATTCTGTAATTTCCTTGAGAGCAGAATCTATTCCTCTTTTATTTATTTTTTTGGCTTTGAAAGTCCATTTAATAATACACAATGCTTGGCACATACTACAGTGCAATGAAAAATTCTATTGATAGTTTATGCAAAGATCATCACAACTAGAAATTGTAAGCTTTAAAAAATGTTCCTAACATGGAATTACTTTCTTGTTCCATGGATGCCATTTGCAAAGAGACAGCATTGGCAGTGCCCTCCATAGACTGCATATGTGTGCATACTCTTGAGTGTGTGTGTGTTTAATGGATCCTCTAATGCCAATAGCAGTGAGACATGCTTATATTCAAACACAGTAGTAGACCTTTCTATTCCTGACTGTCTAGACATGGGCTCATTTGTAAGGATGAAATGGAGAAGAGCACGTGTCAAGGGAGCACAATGGTTCTTCGGATTTCAGAAGGTGATATGTCTCCTGACAACCCAGAGTGAGTTGCTAGAAATGGTTTTCCCTAGGACCGTAACCTCTGAATATTTCTAGAATCCTTAGTGGCTTTTAAGATTGTAAAAGCATCTTCATCCTCATATCTGCTTACCTCTCAGTGGGAGGGAAAGGCAAAAAAGCAGAAGAGAGTGTGCTCTGCTCTGCGATTGTTCCCCAACGGGTGGGTGTTGTGCGTGTGTGTTCTTGCTTTCAGTATCTTCGTGATAATGCAGCATAGTGATCCTGCTGGCCTGAGGAGGTGTGGGTGTTGTGCCATGTGGCATTATTAGTGTGTTTGTGGGAAGAGAAGCCGTGGGAGGCTGGTGTTACGTATGTGGAACATGCATCTGTGTTGTGAGTATGTTATGAGTCAAGTGTATAGCTAACAAACTCGAGCATCTTTTACATGCTTCCAAATGGTGTAAGATTCATTCTGACCATGCTTTTGAGCAGATCAAAGGGGGGGGGGAATCAAAGGAATCAGTTCCAATTGTGTCTTTACAATTAGATGTAGGCAAAGGGTAACCACGTTATTACTAAGGAAGTCAACTTTCAAAGAAAGGCCTTTTTCATGGGGGTTGGGCAGGGTATGTAAGACAAGAGATTAGAAGGAATAAAGTTCTAGTATGCTTACACGTTGGGGCAGCACATAGCTTAAATCTGAACCTCCCCAAAGCAATCATTTTTAAAGAGATGAAAGAGCCAAATGGTAAGTGGTGGTGATTGGAAAAGTCTGATTCTTCCCATATCATTAGGAAAAGTTGTCTTTAGAAATTCCCTTCAAAAATAGAATCTGCAGCTTGTGGGTTGAAAACATTGAAAAATAAATTAATCACTCATCAGTGACAAAAGTACTTTATAGCCCAACATGTTTCTCTTGAGAACATTTCACTATGAGTCAAGGAAGCAGAATGGTATAGCCCACCTAGAAGGACAGCATGATGCAAGAGAAAAACCACTTGTGTTAGAGCCAAAAAGCAGGGTCTCTATTAGTGGTTACATACGAGGTGTATGACCCCTGGCAAATCACTTAATTTCTGTCTGCTTATTCACAAAATAAAAGGGGGCTGGAAGTATGATTTCAAAGGCACAGAATATACCCAAAGACAAAACTTCATATTTCAAAGCTTATCACATCTCTAATTTTTTTCCCTTTCCTTCTATTTTAGAATCAATGCAGGGTATTGGTTCCAAGGCAGAAGAGAGATAAGTACTAGGCAGTGGGGGTTAAGTGACTTATTCAGGGTCACACTGCTAGTAAAGTATCTGAGGTCAAATTTGAACCCAGGATCTCCTATCTCTGGTTCAGGTTCTCAATCCACTGAACCAGCTAGCTGGTCCCTCCTTAACTTCTTATCTTAGGAAGATACCTAGTGAACTGAGAGTTATACACCTAATAGATGTCAGAGACAGGATGGGAATTCACATCTTCTTGATGTATAAAACCACCTTTTAAATTATTTAAGACATTAACTATAATTTCAAGAGGTATCTTTCCGAGTGTGACAGTGGACCCTGTATAGAACTGATTCTGGGTCAGGAAGACTTGTATTTGAATCCTGTCTGAAATACCGAATAAGAATTTGATGCTTGGAAAGCCATTTAACCTTTCCTTGTCTGAGTTTCATCAACTATAAATGAGAATAAGGATAGCAACTACTTAGTGGGGTGATCACAAGAATCAAATTGGAGAATGCACATAAAGCACTGCAAACTTTAAAGAGATATATCTTAGCTACCATTATTATCTATCTCTTAAATGAGAATCATATGAATGACCTCACAGGTTTGTTGTGAAAATCAAATGGTATAATTTAGTAGAGTAACCAATGTTCTTAATGAGTATGTGCAAAGAATTTGGGGAGGTGCTCCCCATGCAAGTTTGGGGGCATTCGCAGAAATTCAATCACTAATTCTGGTCTGCTAGTGATGTGACTGTCTTTGGAGCCAGAACTGGGGTACATTCAAAAGGAAAAAAAAAACTGCCCTTCTCTTTTTGGTCTGACCTCTTCTTTCCTGTCAGCTTTCAGGTAGGAAGAAGAAAGGACGTGTTAAAACCATGGGCTCTCTTCTTCTGAGACCATACATAGCCCTTGAGGATGGTCATGGGTTCTTTGCTTTAGCATTTGTTCTTTCTGTATAGGTGAAGGAGATTGGAGATCGAGTCTAGGTACAGCTTCCATCCCAAATTGTGCAGCCAATCAAGCATCAATATCCCAGAGAGCAAGGAGTTTCCTTTGGGACTGAAGCAATCTGTAGCTGAGGCAAGGATTCATCCTGTGACCTCAGCTATGAACTTAGTATGATCAATGCTATGTAGATAGTGCATTAAGTCTGAGGCTGCTCTTCCCAGAAACCTATGTGATGGAGTGGAGAGTGTTTCCTGCTGGTACTTGGGGGTAAGGGAATGTTTGTAATTCTGCTCCTGCTATAAGTTTAAGTAAATATCCTTTTGTAAAAGGTAATCAGTATTAATTGGCCAAAGGGAGCTACAGCTAACTGGTGGCTAAGTAGAAAAACATATTGAAGTATGGATTTAAGCCCTTATGATAAAAGAAGAAGCATTGCAATCCCTTAGGGCCGCTCTCAGGTCCCTTGATGGGAGATATAACCAGACTTTTTTCTAGGTGAATAAGCCCAGAGAAAATTGCTGCATATTCACATTGTGTAAGTCAATAATGTTACCCACACTTTTTACAGATAGGAAAATAAATGGTTGTAAATTTTTCCCAGCAACATTATGATTTTGTCACCTAATATCTTTCCTATTTCCTACTTTTGCTAAGAGCAAACAAGCATCCAGAAATAGACTAAATTAGATTTATAGCTGAAAGGCATATTAAGTAGTAAAACTTGTATTTAAACCCGAAGTTTTCTGACTCCAAGTCTGTCCACTATACTGGTACCTATTGTCACTATCAAGAAAGGGTTTCCCTGGAAGGTGTTTGATGCTGCTTAGAGATGGTCATTTCCTTATATAGCAATACTGCTGGCAGTAGTGAAATTTGTCCAGCTGCAACCAATTTAGGAGAGGCTGGAAGGCAGTCTGGCCTCATGTGGCTGGGCATAAAAATATGCCCACACTTGCAGAAAACAGAGCATGATAAATTCTGTTAACTCTTTAGGAAATTTCTCTCTCAAAGACTCAGTCTTTCAGTCTTACTCATAAGGACTATATGATCTCTAAGGTCCTCTTTGGCTCTCAAGTAAACATCTTAATTCTCTCTCCCATATCTTGACCCTCAAATTCTCTTTTTTAAATGCCAGGATCTAATTTCTATTTCCTTCTGCCTCCTCACTTCCTTCTTCCTCCCTCTACTTTCTCATTGTTTAATTCAGTGCTTTCTCCAACTTTGTATGACTGAGCTAGCTTTTCTGGCTTCTCCTTAAGAGAAGACCTTCTGCCCACAGCCTTTCATTAAGTCTTAGTCACTGAAGAATTCAAATCCCAAGGAAACCTTCTCAATCAGAGCTTCGGGAGACTCCTATATAAGCCTGGAAAAATAGTGTCAGTAAATGAACACAGGGATATAGAAAAAATGAACCATGTCCTCCTCTGTAACCAACCGCAGCATCAACTGATGTATTATTTGCAGGTATAGGAAAGGTGCCTTAGATTATCACTGTATAGGGTTTTCTAAGGACAATTTAGCATATTTATTGCTTTTTGCAAGTAAAAACTGATTGGAGAAAGAGGGTAACCAAGTTATAGAAGAAGCAAAAAAAAATAGATTCCAAGAACACCATCAATACTGAGAATTTTAGAAGTCATTTAATTTGAACCTGAATTCTACAGATGTGAAATTTGAGTAACAAATACGTGAAGTGATTTGTCCTAGAGTGAACCCAGACAGGACTCCTGATTTTCTTTCAGAAATATTATGAACAATCATTAATTAATTCAACTACTAGCAATGCAAGGATCCAAGACAATTCCAAGGAACTCTTGAATGCTAGGCTATCCACCACCATAAAAGAAACTGATGGAATCTGAATAGAGACTGAAACATACCATTTTTCACCTTACTTCCTTCATTAGTTATTTTTTTCTTAGAAAAGTGATATTTCAACTTTCACAACATGATAAACATGGAAATGGGTATTGGATGATGGTATATGTATCTCCTATATCCATGATGGCAAACCTATAGCACACATGCTTAGGGGTGGTTCCCCTCCTCCTCTCCATGTGCACCTGAGGACATTTCTCATATCACCTGCCCTTCTGCCCTGCAGCCCAATGGGAGAGCTTCCTCCCTCCCCTGTCTGGAGTGAGTCAGGGGTTCACATGTGGTATGAGGGATACAGTTTGGGCACTTAGTCTCTAAAAGGTTCACCATCACTTTCCTATATCATATTATCTGCTTTCTGAAGGAGAGGGCAGAAGAAAGATAGAGACAATGTCAGTAATGAAATGTCAGAAAACAATTACTAAAAAATGTATCTATTTGCAAAAATAAGTTTAACTATAATATTAACATATTTATTAAGAGTTTTTTTTGTTTTTGTTTTTGTTTTTTTTACCAGTTAACAAGATAAATAGATGATCCTTGGCCTGGTAATTGGATCCCTTGTGAAAGGCCTGTGGCAGGTCACAGAAAAGAGTTGTACAAGTTTTCAGACATGAATGGGTTAAGATCAACATTAATAGAAGGATCATTTAAATCTCTAAGACTGAAATTGCATTTGAATACTTAGGCAATGCTTTAACCTATCCCCAGGCACTTTCCCTCATAATAATCCTATGAGAGGTATAGCACAAGTATTATTATCTTATTCCAAGTGAGGAAGTTAAGGATCAGAGAGGGGAAGGGACTTGACCAGAATGACATAGACACTGTCTAGGTCTGCTGATTTCAAAACAGAGGCACTTGATACTTTATCATGTGGCTCCACATTATCATGCAACTTGCCTTAAGAGAAAATATATCTACTATATTTTTAATTGTAACAATTTTTATTTTTTCCAGAGCACATAAGAACAAAATTTTATTTTTATCTTGTTGTGAATCAAGATGCATTTTGCTTATACTAAACAAAAACTCAAGGAGGAAATAAAGTAAAGAATGGTATGTTTCAATTTGCATTTGAACTCTGTTAGTTCCTGATAGTTGGATAATCTTTTTTTGGTCATGAAACTCTTGTTCTAGATCATTGTTTTATTGATTATAGCTCTCATTCACAGATGATCATCATATTTTATTGTTGTACAATTCTTTTCTGTTTCTCCTCCCTTTATTTTGCATAATATCATATAAGTCTTTACAGATTTCTGTGACCATCTTTCATCATTTCTTATTGCATGACAGTATTCAATTACAAGCATATACCACAACTTGTCCAGTCATTCCTCAGTTGATAGACATCACTTCAATTTCCTGTTCTTTGCAAACCATACAAAAAGTACTGCTATAAATATTTGTGCATATGTAGGTTATTCTTCCCTATCTTTAATCTCATTGAGATATAGACCTAGTAGTGGTTTTGTGGGGTCAAAAGGTATGAGTAGTTTGATGTCCCTTTGGGCATCATTCAGATTGTTCTTCATAAAGATTACATCAGTTTACAACTGGAAAATATATTTATTATATATTACAAAGCAAGGAATCTTTATATGATAAGAGCTCTTATAAAAGGAAAATTTTGATTGAAATATTAAAACAGTTTTTTTTTTATTTTCTAGCATGGAGTGAAAATAGTTTAAGATGTTATGAATTTGGGGACTCAATCATCATCTCTATACAGATCTACATATCTATTGATAGTCTCTCTCCTGAGCTACAGGCCTACATCACAAACTGCTTATTGGACACTTCAAAACTTAATGGTCTAAAGACATCTCAAACTCATCATGTTCAAAGTAGAACTCATTACTTTGTCCCCAAACCCTGCCTTTTCCAACTTTCCTATTGCTGTTACCATCATGTCTCACAACCTTAGTGTCAACCTAAACTCTTGATTCAAGTAACACACATACACACACACACATTTAATCTGCTGTCAGATATTATTGTTTCTCCCTTCACAATGCTATTATCTATTTTCATTTTTCATTTTTCTCCATTCATATAGCTACCAAACTAGCATAAGGCATCACAATTTCTCACATGGCCTATTGGAATAGCCTTCTTAATTTGGTCTCCCTTCCTCAAGTTTCTCTGAATACTAATCCTGACCCCACAACGATTCTAGAGCTTGAGACCAATTCCTGTTGTTTGGGTTTTGTTTTCTGAAGTTTTGCATGTGATTTCTTGCATCTCATCATCCCCTATTGGTTCTGTACATTGTTCGTTGCCCCCATAGAAACTTTTGAAGGCTAAATGATCCTTCTGTTGTTTGTTCATTTCCCCAGCCTTCTTTTTCTTTCTTCTTTTTTGCCTATTCACTCAGAATTCTGAAAACTGCTTGTTGCTTCTGTCTCCTCTGTTGCTTTGCAGGATTAGGCACTGTGTGTTGTTTTGCCCTGGAGCTAAGTCTTCACCTCAGCCTCAGTAGTTTGAAAGGGCCCAGCATGATGCACTTCAGGACCTCCCTGCCTGCTGGTGCCAGGGCCTGGAACTTCAAGGAGTTGGTCTGAGGTGCCCTTTTGCAGGTGTAGCCCCTGTTCCAGGGTCCTGAAGTTAGCCTATGTCCAAATGAAGAACTTAGTGCTATTGGGTGAGGATGGGGTGGGGGGGAGCCAGCACTCTTCTATGTGCAGTTTTGCTTCTGGTTCCTCCTTATCCAGTGATAATCAAATCTCTTCCTACCTTACAAGTTGTTTTCAGTGGGAGAGCCCCCTCACACCTTCTTTTTACTCCTGTCATTTTGAGGTGGTTTTTAAAGATCGATTTAGGACAGTCAGAGAAGTTCAGGCTTTCATTGCTACTAGGCTGCCATCTTGACTCCACCCCCTCCCCATATTCCAAAGTGATTTTCCCACAAAATACGGGACAATGTCAATGTCTTTGTATCCATTAAACTCCAATCTCTCTCTCTCTCTCTCTCTCTCTCTCTCTCTCTCTCTCTCTATATATATATATATATATATATATATATATATATGTGTGTGTGTGTGTGTGTGTGTGTGTGTGTGTGTGTGTAACACAGCATACCATTTAATAATGCTCTGCCCACTTTCTATCTTTCCCATTTCTTTCCATATTACACACCTCTCTCTCCTCTACAACTGAGCAATACTAGTCTGTTTGCTGTTCCTCACATTCATCTCATGTCTCCATGCCTTTGTATTATCTGTATCCTAACCCTAGAATGCTATTCCTCCTTACCTCTACATTTGGGAATCTCTAGTTCCATTCAAAAATCAGCTTAAACACCGCTTTCTATACGAATCTTTCCTGATCTTCCCATTGCTCCTGGTTATTAGCTCTGGCGTCCAATGGAACACGTCCTCCTGCATGACCACCCCTAAAATACTTGAACACCACTATCATTCATAAACCCTATTCCCTGTCTTCTCCAAGCTAACTATGTCTTGTTTCTTCAACCAGTCATCAGATACCAGATTCCAAGCCCTTTGCCATCTCAGCTCCCCTTCTCTACACATTCTCCAGATCATCAATGCTTTTTCCTACACCCTAGCCTCCAGAAATGAATAAAACACTTCAGATAAGTATGGTGAGATTCCCCTGACTACTCTTGGCTGGCATTCTCCTTTAATACAGCAAATATCACATCATATATTTTGGCTACACATAACAATACTGAATTATATGGAACTTACAGTCCACTAAAATTCCTAGATACCTCGTCCTCCATGCAAAGCACCATACAGGGTACTGACAATCCAAAGACAATATGAAAAATAATCTCTGCCACCAGAGGAATTTGCCTGTTACTTTGAAATGTACTTTCTACATCCTACATGAACCCAGATTAAAACCTGCAAGATAAATTGATAATAGAAAAGGATATTAATAATCTTGAAGGATAAGGAAAGACTTTCCAAAGAAGGTAGTACCTAAACCGAGACATGAAGGCAATAAAACATTGTGAGATAGAGATGAGATGCACTTCAGACCTGGAGTATAGGACAAAGGTACAGATGGAGCAGGTGGAACGCTGAGTTCAAAGGATAAATTGACAAATCTGGCTGAAATGTAGAGAGCACAGAGAGATATGAAGTTAAAAGGGAGATTAGAAGCAGACATTGAAGAGCTAGACATGTTAAACAAAGGAGTTTATGTTTTATCCCAGAAGCTATAGGGAGCCATACACGATTCTGGAGTGAGTCGATGACATGTTCACATTTTCTTTCAGAATATTATTTTGGCAATTGTGTAGAGGAAAGATTATAAGGATAGCTTGTGGATATAACCTCATTCATTTATTGTCGCACTATCTATCAGAGAAGATGAAAAGGGTTTTAGTACCCCAAATCAAGAAGGTTGGTTTCCTCTCAGTAACAGCCAGGGATATGAAACAGAGCCAGGATCATTTTCACTGAATACAGATGTCTAGAAAGCAGCAATTTTATCCTGTAAAGTTGCCAAGGCAATGCCAACTGCCTATGACAGCATGTGGGGGTAGAGGAGAACTCACAAAAACAGGCTCCGTGATTTCATAAGCCTTCTTTATGAGACCAAACTAAAAATAAAAGTTTTCATCAAGATTATATTTTATTGCATAAAAATAGCCTGCTTTGCCAGGCTGTGGGCAGTAGATGCTGAACCATTTCTGGCAGTAGGAAATGGCAATACGCATTTAATAGAAGATCCAATTGCTTTAGCCTAATACCACAGATGAAAATACCATACTTGTACTTTTAAATGACTGAATAGACATTACCAGGAAAAAAGAAGAATAAAACAAAAATGTTTGTTATGCTCTTGGTTAGTGATGCCTTCCTCCCAAAATTGCTTTGTATTTATTTGTATTTAAACAAATTACCTCTCTCTCACCCCCTCACCAGGCAGAATATAAGCTCCTTGAAGTCTGGGACCATTTCATTTTCTACCATTATTGCCTAGTTTCTAGCATTGTACCTAGCATATAATGGGCATTATATTTATTAAATTTATGTTATTATATGTATTATATTATTATTAATGTTATTATATTTATATAATATATTATTTTGTTAAATTATATTATATTAAATTAATTAAATTAATCTGAATACTCTGGTAGTAATGTAGATCAATAATAAATTATTAGAAAAAATGTTATATTTAATACAACTCAACCATATATAGACCAAAATCTTTGCCATTTTAAAGGCATTTTGGAGTACTTTTATGATATCAGTGGTGTTCTATATTTTATGTAAACTGAATAGTATGCCTTTTTTGTAAAAAATAGGTTTTAGTGGCCTTCATATTTTCCTTTTTCCCTACTAAAGTAAAAAAATGCAACTAAATAATTTGCTTTTATTTTGTTTTTTCTCTTCATCTTCCTTTTAGCAAAAACTCTTTTTATTCTCTTTTAACAAATTTATTATTAAGAATGTAGTAGAAACACAGTCATCGATTAGATTAACTAAGATATTAGAAATCACATACTGAGATGTTCTTGATTCCACAGTAAATTGGAGTTTAAATTAATCCAGGTCAGTTTAAGTCATTAGTGGGAGCTTCCTATAAATGGCTCTATTCTGACTTTACTCCCTACTATTCTTTCCTCTTTCTTGTCTTTAATATTTCCACTGCTATATTGATAGTCCACCACTCTTTCTATTTCAAAAATCAAAGCCATACATGCCAAAAAACTCAGGTAGATCAAGATAAAAACAAGCTTCTAGAAGGCAAATTATCAAAAATGTATATAAAATGTAAAAATATCAGAGTTTTAGAGGGAAAACTATTTAATCTATGAAGTTTTAACTAGATCATATTCAAATGAAGAGGTAACATAATTATTAAGATGAAATTAATAAAAATAAATATGGATAGGGTTAGACCTCTAACTTTAGGTTTTAATTATACTCTGCTCTGGGTTGCTAACTTTTGATGCATGTTTAATCTTGCCATTTCAAAATATTATAAAGATTTGAATGATAAGATTACTTTTAAGGAATCAATTATTTGGAGCTATTTCTCCACTAAAGTTCTACTTAAATACCTCATCTGAGCATGAAGATGATCATAAAATTCCAAAGATTCTGGGGACAATGCATAACCTTTGAAAGGTTAGACCATACTTCAAAAGTTTTGAGGTTGGCCCTAGCAATGGAAGTGGGTATCTGCTATCCAAGGACCAAGCAAGATAAAAGTTTATAGCTGTTCATAACTAGAAGACAGGCCATCATAAATTCTTTAAGCTATAACAAGTGAGAGATACCATCTATTAAAGCATGGAGGAAATACCCAAACTGATGAAATCATAAATACTTGAAGTGTTTAAGCAAGCAAAAGCCATCTTACTTTTTATTTTTTCCAAGGCAAAAGAATGGTAAGGGCTAGACAATGGGGTTTAAGTGACTTGCCCAGGGTCATGCAGCTGGGAAGTTTCTGAGGTCAGATTTGAACCCAGGACTTCCAGTCTCTAGGCTTGGCTCTCAATCCATTGAGCCACCCAGCTGACCCCATATCTTACTTTAAAAAAAAAAATCTCCGGATTACCTGGAGGAAATTAATTCTTGTTATCATTTAAATATCAACAAAGGTACATAAAGAGGAGGTGCTTTTAACAATCTCAGGGGGTAAGATCATAGTAAATTGGGATATATTTCATAAGAAATAATCATAGGTGATGGAGTATTAATGTGTCAACAAGGGTTTAACACATTATTATTCCCAGAACATGATTAGTCAAAAGGGGTTACTCTGAATGAGTGAGAAGGGATAAAGCTATTGGCTTAGAATGCTATTTGTCACAGTTTCTAAAAACAGATAGTTTGAAAGTATGAAGTCCAAGCTCTGAGCAGTTGTATGGTGTGAAATTTGTGATGCTCTTGTTAATCAAAAATTAGCAGGCCAGTTTTGAGATTTTCTTTCTCCCTCTCTTACTGGACATGGTGATTAGAAGCAGAATTATTTAACTAGTTAGAGACATCCCAGCAATTGGAAAGGGGAAGAACTAGTCCCTATTTCCTAGGTGGTACAGCAGATAGAGTGCCAGGAAAGAAGTTAGGAAGATTCTAAGTTCAAATCTAGCTTTAAATACTTACCACCTGTGTCACATTGATAAAGCCATTTAATTCCTCTTTGCCTCAGTTACCTCATCTGTAAATTGGGGATATTGTTTTGAGGATTAAAAAGAGATAATTATCTTATGATTATCATTAGTATTATTAATACTTTACTCAGTCATTTTTCAATTGTGTTTCATTTTTCATGACCCCATTTGGTATTTTCTTGGCAAAGATACTCGAGTAGTTAGCCATTTCCTTATCCAGATCATTTTATAAAAAAGGAATTGAAGCAAATATGGTAAAGTGACTTGCCCAGTGTCACAAAGCTAATAAGTGTCTGAGGCCAGATTTGGACTCAAAAATATGTCCTTTTTACTTTAATCATAGCATTCTATCCACTGTGCCACTTAGCTGCTCTGAGATTATTAGTATTATTATTAGTGATAGTATTCCCCATTGCTAGAGCTCTTGAGCTCATTACTGGCTCTCTTTTTCTGCTGCCAGAAGTTTTACTTCTCCATGTTTCTTTGAAGTGATGGCGTCTTTACATCTATGTCTTTCTGGAAAATTAATTTCCTTGATTCTTCAAATCTGCTTCAATCTCTCTCTCTCTCTCTCTCTCTCTCTCTCTCTCTCTCTCTCTCTCTCTCTCTCTCTCTCTCTCTCTCTCTCTCAAAAAAATGTTGCAATTTTAAATATATAATCTAAATTATATATTTCATCATCTGTAATCTTTTCTTTCACATGTTTAATCATGAACTCTGTACTCTTCTATTTTTGTCTCTTCCTAAGACCATTCAAACAAAACATAATCACTCAGGGAACCTCAATATTTTCATATTTCTTATGATACCTAAAGATATCAGAAATCTAAGAAGATATTTCTTTTTTATCTCTCTTTAGCATCCAGAATTTTAAATAATAAGCATCACTTCTCTGAGTATAAAAATTAGTAGTGGAATGTGATCAATTAATAAAGGATGGATTAATTACACATGACTCTGCATGGAAAAACCTCAGTCAGGTTTGACTGTCTTTTAGATGGAAGATGACTCTTCTTTCTGATTGAACTGATAGTACAGCATTTGAACCTCCTGTGGCAATCCCAATTAGTGGATATTTTAACAAGGAAATGGATTTAGAGATCTTGGCTCTACCCCCATGACTTTGGAATAAAGAAAGACTATTCCTCAAGTAGGTGGATACCTATAGCTTTACTAAGTAAAGGAAAATGGCCAACCCTCCCTTCTCTGGTAGCTAGTTTGTAAAGCAACCTTCGGCTAACTAAAAAAATATAAATTGTCTCAATCATATTTTTAATAACTCTTTCCCCTATTGTAAGCCTGGTCATGTCTTTTCAGATGCCTTGGAAATGGTGGATTCTTATTTCTTGATAAATAAATAGTAAATATCCACCCAAAATATCTAACTGAACTGAGACCTTTGGTCTGGGAGTAAGTATATTAATTTAAAAATTAAATTGTCTGACCTTCAGAGGTTGAGGTTTGAGAAAATGAAAAGATTAATAAATAAATATTGTTAATAAATAATACAATTCGACATTAAGCTCTCACCTTCAGCAACATGTAAATAATTTATTCCCACATATTTCTTTTCAATTAAACAAATATGTATACCTTTCTATGTGTCTCTCAGTTCTTACTTTTTCATCAAGAATGCTAAGAAATCCACTATTCCATTAAAGGTTCCCCCACCCAATATAGAATTACATATTTAGTTTAGCTGAATATATTAGCTATATTGGTTGCAAAATTTTACCTCTTACCTTTTGGAATAATTCAAGGTCTATACTTTTTTTGGAATTTCATCCACTAACTCTCTTGAGATACTTCTGGGGACTCTTTAGTTTTATATATTTTTAATACTTGTATTATGTTTTTCTTTGACCTAGAAACTCTAGGTTTTGGCTATGAGGTTCCTGATGTTTTAATTATGTGGTGACCAAGAGATTTTTTCTATTTTTTACTTTGTCATCTGACTCTAAGATTTCTGGGAAGTTTATAATTTCATGAAATGTATATTCTTTTTTCTGGTTTTCAACTGGTGTGATAATTCTTTGTTTTTCAACTTGGTTGTTTTTGAAAATTATATTTGAGATTATATTTCTTGGATTTTCTTGTTCTTTTCTCAATTCATTAATTTTGTATATTACTTTTGTACGAATCATTATTTTGTCTGACTCATTTTAATTTTTAGGATATTTACTCCTTTATTTGTTTTTCCAGATTATATATTGGTATAATTTTTGATAACCATTTTCTGACATTTTGCAATGCCATGCTCACTCTCTCCCTTCCATACTTCCCTCTTCTCTAAGAAGGTATGTGATATAATATAGCTTATGTATGTATTATTATACAATGTTCATCATGTTATGATGGAAGACATTTACATTAGGGGAAATAATCATGGAGGAAATAAAGAGAATAATGTAATATTTCAATCTACACTCTGACTTTGTTAGTTCCATCTATAATAGTGGATAGCCTTTTTCACCATGAGTCTCCTGTAATTGTCCTGAATCCTTGCATTATTGAAAATAGTTGTCATTCATAATTGATTCATTCATTCTTTAATGCTATTTTCCAAAATATTTTTTTTGGTTTTCATTCAATAAAAAATACTCACCTGATATATCTAATTTTATAGGATATTCAATTAATTTTAGTTACCATTTTATATATAACATAATATATAACAGATATAATATAATCTATTATTTGTTAAAAATATGTTTATTCAAGAGAAACAAATTTTCATGTTAGCTATGCCCCCCAAATATTTGTCTTATTTTTTCCCCTTTCTCCCACTTCTCCTCCCTTCCCAAGAATGTAGGGGATATTATATAGGTTATACATATATTATCATATAATAACTATTTCCCTGTTTATCATATTTTCTAACAAGATACATATTGCTTACACTAGAGAAAAATTCAAGAGGAAATAAAATGAAGAATGATATTCTTCACTCTGCATTTGGACTCTGTTCTTTCTATTGTGGTGGATATCCTTCCTCATCAAGAATCCCTTAGAGTTGGCCTGGATATTTTCCTTGTTGAGAATAGTTATCAGACACAGCTGATCATCATAGATTATTGATATTCTCTTGGTTCTTCTCACCTCACTTTGTATTATGTCTTTCCAGAATTTTTTTGTAATTATCTTGTTTATCATTTCTTATGACACAATATAAATCAACTTGTTCATCTATTCCACAATTGATGACTATCCTTTCAATTTCCAGTTCTTTGCCACCACATAAAGCTGCTTTAAATATTTTCTAGTTTATTTTCCTTTTTTCCTTGATCACCTTAGGAAATAAACATAATAATGGTATTACTGGGTCAAAACATATACATAGTTTTATAACTCTGAGTTCCAAATTATTTGCCAAAATGAATCAATTCACAGTTGCACCAATAATGTATTAGTTTGCCCTATTTTTTCCATGTCCCCTCCAACATTTGCCATTTTTACCTTTTATAATTTTAGCAAATCTAATATATGTAAGATGATATCTGAATTCCTTCTGTTTGCCATTCTCTAATCAATGAGTTAGAGAATTTTTATATAGTTATATGCATAGCTTTGATTTTTTTTCATTTTTCAACTTTTTTCACCTGAAAGCTTTCTGTTCATAATTTTTACCCATTTATAAAGTGGAGAGTGGCTCATTATTCTTATATATTTGACAAACTTTCTATGTACTTTAGATATGAAAACCCCATCTGGGAAACTACCTATAAAATTTTCCCCTAATATTGCTTTCCTTCTAATTTTGACTATGTTTAATTTGTATGATTTTTTAAAATTTAATGTATTAAAAAGTATACATTTACACTTCACAATGCTTTCTATCTCTTATTTATTCGAGCATTTCTTCTCCTTTCATTAAGTATTATAGGTAATATGTTTTCTGTTTTAATTTATTTAAAATATTTCAATTTATACCTAAGATTTTATCTTGGTAAATAGTGTAAGATATTGGTCTATATCTAAGTTCTGCCAAACTGCTTTCCTCTTTTCCCAACAATTTTTACTAAATAGTGAATTTTTATTGCAAAACCTTGGAACGTTACCTTTGTCAAACACAAGATTTTCATAATCTTTTTCAACTATTTGTTGTATGTATGTTCTATTCCACTGCTCTATTTTTCCACACACACACACACCCTGAAAATATAGTTTGAAATCTGGTACTACTAGACCTCTTTCTTTATTTTTTTCACTCTTTTCTTCAATATTCTTGAACTTAACTTTTTTTCAAATTAATTTTATTTTTTCTAGTACAATAAAATATTTTTTGGTGTTTTAAATGGGATGGAATTGAATAAGTAGATAAGTTTAGGTAGGATTGACATTTTAATTATATTGACTTTGACCATCCTTGAGCAATCAATAGTAATACAATTATTTAAATCTGACTTTATTTACATAAAAATGTTTTTATAATTATGTTCACATAGTTTCTATATTTTTCTTGGAAACTATATTCCTAGGTTTTTAATTCTGTGTATGGCCAATTTAAATGGGTTATCTCTTACTATCTCTCCTTGTAGACCATTGTTAGTGTCATATAGAAATGTTGATGATACTATGTTCTAAGGTATCAATTTTTTCTTGATTGCTAGTTGTTTGTTTGTTTTTTATTCTGTAGCTCTTGTCTCATTTCTTCTAGATCTCATTGTAATCCTTATGGCCAGGAGTCTTTTTTTTCCTCTAAATATTTACCTTTCTTTCTGAGGTTGATATGATCTTCAGGATTTATCTTTTTGCTCTCTCTTAAACCATGATACTTCCTCATTGTTATTTTCTTTCCTCTGGTTTATTCATCTAGGCAGTGGAAAAGGACAGCCTGCACTTGAATCAAGATCTAACTGAATGGCATGAACAGGATATAACTGATTCTGACTAGTTTCCAACTTCAAAAGATTCCAGGACTGCTACTTTGCTGGACTCTGACTGAGAAATCCCCCTTGCCACTGGGCTCTGGGACCCCTCAATACAGTAGGCTCTGTCAGACAAGTTTGTACTTTGTTTTTAGCTTCTAGTAGTAGTCATCAGGGACTATTCAGGATGGATTTTTTCCTAAAACCTTTGCCCTCACTTGGGGTTGGGACACTGGCACTATGGAGAAGGACTCTGCCTGGAACCCCACCCCCACCCCATTTGTTCTCTGGGCTCAGCTGGGGCTGCCAGGCAAACCTAGGCTTTGTTTGGCAGAGACTGATAAGCTGGCCCGAACCAGAAAGCCCTGAAGTTGCTCTCCTAGCCACAGCCCTTGGAGAAGGTCATAGAAGACTGACCCTGGCCACCGACTTGGGCTTGGAGTTCTAGATGTACCCAAAGACTCCAGAGGAGCTGAGCACTTCATCCTCTGCCATTTGCTCTCATCCAATAAGTTGCCTATCCCTGTATCTTCATAGAACAGATTTATGGGTATGTTAGTCATATAAGGAGATGCACATGATTCTGTCAAACCTCTTAATGTCTACCAATCAGAAGCTGGTAAATATTAACTTCCTATTACAAATCAGAGGTAAAATGCAAACATATAGACAAATGGCAATGTTTAAAGGCAAGAGGCTCTAGGAATGGAACATTATAGTCTCTCTCTCAGAACAGTGTTGATGATGGAAATTTAGACTATCAAATAACAGAGAAAATGTAAAAGTTTAAACAACCTGATGGAATTCTAATTATTTAAATAAAAGGAGTACAACTTAAGCATTTCTATTAATGCTATCACTTAAATACAAATTTTAAAAAATTAACCTTTCTAAGCTAAATCTAGGAAGTCTGGATAAAGTACCATAGTGTGCCTCACTATTGTAAGAGAGGAGTAATCCAGTTTGTGCAAGGAGCAATCTCTGGAAGAAATCAGCTGCAGAGAGAGAGAGAGTGGGAGAGGTGCAAGAAGAAAAAAAAACTGAAAGTTCCACGTGGGAACCTGAAGCTGGGGGAAGTCCAACTGATCTCTCACTTCAACCAACTTCCAGATGGGAGTCAGAGAGAAGAAGCAGGTTTCTCAGGGTAGAAAGAAGCTTGTGTCTCTCTGGATATCAATTGTTTCCCCATGAACCCCTGGATACCTCTCACTCATCTCTCAACAACAGCACAGAGCCATCGGTGAATATTGTGGACGGGGCTTGAAAAAAGACATCCACTGAGATCCCCTTTTCAAGGATCTCATTCTCCATCTCTCTCCCTAACTTGTTCCTGGACTCCAGTGTTCAAGCTAGTAAGCTCAGGAGTAGGGACCAAACCAGCAGCTGGTCAGAAGAGGGATCAAGACAGAGAGCCTTGAACCCCAAGACCTTGGGGCAGCCAGTCTGCTAGAGGGGACAAGTCAATAGGGCTTCCTGCTTACTCACTTCCCTTGCCTGACACCCTTACCTCTCCTTCCCTGTGTGAATTCAAATAAATTGTCTACTACTTTAGAATTAGGTCTGGCTAGATTCTGATATTAGGAAAAGGGGACAAAAGATTTGGGGAGGATCACACCTCTCCCCAAAAGGGAGGGTTAGCCCAGGATTCCAATGATAAAAACAACCTGACCCAAGGAGCAACCATCTCTCCTGAGCTGTGGAGTAATCCAAGGTCTGAGGGAGGAAGTGGAAGTTGGTATACCTGAAGGATTCAGAGGCAGAAAGTCCATCCTGCCTCTCAAGAATAGCTGGGACCAAAAGGGGGGCAGTGTGTCATCTTACCAAAGCTTATCTCTCTAGTTCTTGTCCTCCATCTCCTAGAATCATTTTCTAAGGAGACATAGTCCCTCTCTCAGGGAGACAAGACTTTGTTACCTTCCCCCAAAAGAAAGAAAGGGGAAGAATAATCTCTTCACCCTCTCCACCCTCTCAACTCTTTCCCTTTCTCCCTCTATCATCCCCGTGTTTCCTTTTAGGCCATACATTTGTAGCATTTAAAATTAGTTTCTCTGCTAGAAGTATTATATATTTTAGAGGTTTATTTAAGATTAAGGATTAAAGAAAATACAAAAATAAGAAAGCACGTGCCTAGGAGGGCCAAAAGGCCCATTCAATTTCACTTACATCATGAGAGACGCGGCTACTTGGAAGTGGAAGTAGGAAGAGAGCTCAGTAGGCTTTTATGGCCAGTTAAATAGAAATTTTGATCTTTCCCAGGTGGAAATCTCGGTGAGATTAGATGGCATCCTGGGAACTAGAGCAACAACTTCTGGGGACTGAAGTCCGGGGTTCAAATCTCTGCTTTTACATTTTTCCATATGATTTTTCCCAGAGGATCATGAAAACATAATCAACTTGAACATTACAATAATTTGAGGATAAGAGGAAAAAAACAAAAGAAAACCAATAATTGCTGGATGCATTGACAAAAAGCCAGTTAGGGGGCAGTCCCCTTTGGCATAAAAGTATACAAACAAATAAATGTTCAATCAACCCAAACCAAAGTTCAATTTTGATCTTCTTGTGCAGCTTGTGGTCTGGAGGCTTCTTCATGGTGTCTTCTCCAACAGTTCAGTTTCTGAGTTCATAGAGGTAGCATCTTTCTTTATCTAAAATTCTACTTAAAAGGAATTTAAACTTTGCAATTTAAAATAATATTTTTGCATTTCCCCTTTAAAAGGGTGATTGAAAAATATAAGATCACTTAGGGATGCATGGCTGAGTTACGAGGTATATGAATCAATTGGCAAGAGAAATTAAAAAGACATCAGAAAAATCCAAATTAAAAAAATTGATGGATGAAAATATAGACTATCAAAGTCTAATGTGTAAAAATTCTAAGTAACGGAAAAGTAAATCTATAACAGGTCCTTGAATCAGGGCCCAAGTAAAATGATCTAAGCAATGATGCATTTAACCAGTCAATAGCCAGGACTAAAGAAAGTTTGCCACACTATGAAAGACAGAAAAAGGGACCAGATTATAGGGGCCAAGTAGCCAAGTTTGGGGATACTTGTCTGTATTTCCAGAGTGAGTGTGGACACAAGGAAGGCCTATGTCTTAACATATGTTAAACATCACAACCTTGAGACTTCACACTAGGTTCATGTCCTTTGTATTGGCTTAGAAGTGCATCAATCCGTACTGGATTGGTTTATCTTTGGCCCTATGTAATGGCTCTTTTGTGTATATCTTGTCCTGGAATCAGACAGAATTATGAAGCAAAGTACCATAATTTTTTTAAAAAAATAATTATTGGCATCATTTTTATAGTCTCAAGCTTTTGGGGCATGCATTAGCATTATAGCAAATGTATTTTAAACTTATATTACTGCTAAATCAAAAAAGCTAAAGAAAATCTTAATGCTGATGACATGTGCTTCAAATATAAAAAGGAGAAAAAAATAAAAAACTGAAATAGCATATTGCACATGCAAGAAAAGTATAATAAAAAGTTTTAAAAATTCAAAAATGTAGCTTATTATCATTGACAGTCTGTGTCAATTAAGAAAATATAGAATGCAAGGGTTTATCACCAAAAATGAGATCCATTTCCTCTCCATATCTGGCCATGATCCACTGTGAGTGCAAGCAAATGAATTGAACAAGGTAACATTTTTCATTTTTAAAGAACAGTAGTACAAATATGTAGTAATCAGTACCCCAAAAATTCTCAATAGCCCAATTGATTACAATAGCAAACAAACACACTATCATATTTCACATAATTTGCTGTATGGCATTTTTAAAAGCCTATGAATTGATTGATATTTGTCACATATATTTGTCACAATTTTTACAAATGTAGCAAATCTTTCAACCTTGGTAATAAACATATTTTTAAACAAAGTAAAACTCATTTTGGGTTTAGAACATCATCAAAAATCTAGATATCATTCTGGTGAAAGTAAAATAGTGAGCTGAAGAGTTATATGAGAGATGCTTCCTTTTATTTTTTTTTCTTTGGGAGGCTTCTAGGGGTACATGCCCTGGGATTAACTGCCCAGGTTCCATTCACATTTTTTTTTAAATGTGGGAAAGTTGGGGATTATAATTGTAATTCACTTCAGCTAATAGAATGGGCCTTACATCTCATGTTAGGGGCAGGAAAAAATGACCAGAGATTGTTAAGAAAAGTTCTAAAAATAATGTCTAAAGAACCCTAAAAATCAATGTGAGATATTTAGCTCATTAAATTTTCCAAAGGTTGTTATACAATTGTAGCAATGTTCTGATGGAGTCCATCTATCCTCTTTGTGACAATTTACAAAGTCAAAAATAGAAAAGCTGTTTTTATATGGGCTTAATAATGTTTGTTCAGTATGGTTATAGGGGGAAAGCAACAGAATATAACAGTACTTAAAACTCAGTACATTAAAATGAACAGTATAACAGAATAGTATGGAATGCAGTAATATATGAACTTAAAATCACAAAGTTAAATCTTAAACAAAACAATCAGTAAAATGCAATAGAATAAAGAGATTTTTATAAAACATTGGAGTCTGAAATGCCTTAAAATATAACCTCCAGTCTTTTTAAAGTTCCTTGGGTTTTTATCCATTTAGATGCCTATTGTCAGAAGGCAGGAGATTGGTAATGGTTAGGCAATGGGGTTTAAGTGACCCATCCAAGGTCACCCTGCCAGGAAGTGTCCAAGGCCAGATTTCAACCCAGGACCTCCCATCTATAGGCCTGTTTCTCAACCCACAGAGACACCCAGCTTCCCCTCCAAAGTTAAAGTTGCAGGGAGCTGAATTTTTCCCCTGGCACGCAGGTGAAGTAAATAAAAGGATCAATGCAATTAAAAGATATCCTTTTAAATCAGTCATGGTTAAAAGTTCTAGTTTGGAACAGTCTCTACCTCCTTTCCCTTTCTTTCTCCCTTCGTATGGTCCCCTGCCCCTAGTCCATGTGGAGGCTAATCGTAGCCTAAGGGAAAATTACCCCCATTTTTTACCTACTGATAGAAATGAGTCCTGGGCCTGGTGCAATGAGTGGTCTGCTCCAAGGCTAGAGTTTGTTGGGTGGGAGGAGGGGAGGGCGGCGGGTAACCAGGTGATCGAGATCTAAGTCAAACAGGTCAGGACACTGGGAACAGGAGCTAAGCCAGCCGGGCAGGAAGGGCAGGTAGGTGAGCGATATTGAATCAAGAAAGTCTGAAGCTGATGGCTGCAGGCCAGAACTAATCAAGATAGTTTTCTTAAAAAGCATCTTGGAGAAATGTGGCTTAGAAATCATTATCTAGACTATCTTTCTTTTAAAAAAAAAATTGAGAAGTTCTTTGTCCCTTCGTGGTCGCCAAACTGTAGCATTTAAAATTAGTTTCTCTGCTAGAAATATTATATATTTTAGAGGTTTATTTAAGATTAAGAATTAAAGAAAATACAAAAATAAGAAAGCACGTGCCTAGGAGGGCTGAAAGGCTCATTCAACTTCACTTACATCATGACAGATGCGGCCACTTGGAAGAGGAAGTAGGAAGAGAGCTCAGTAGGCTTTTACAGCCAGTTAAATTAAAATCTACAGTTTTCAGAGGCACCTAGAGATATACAAAAATTACATTTTCCTACTTTATACATTCTGAGATCAGCCAAAGTCTCATATAAGCCAACATAAAAACTCAGTTATAAAGAAAAGTCTTGATTGATACTCTGATCAATTATATAACATGAATTTTTTCCCCTTAAAAATGGTCTTCCTCTGATGTCTTATTTGATGCAGGGGACATTCTAGGTTCTCAAAGGTTATGGTAAGTGATAGGAAGTTCTAGAAAGTCTGACCAAGCAAGAAAGTGAACCAAAATCTGGCAAGTTTCATAAATTACCCCTTCTTCTTCTTTTAGTTCTTAATTTTCTCAGCTAGAAGACACTTCTTAGCATCCAAACTGACTATCGATGGGAACCAAATGGAGGGATCCTGCTAGAAGACCAATTTGGAGGGTCTTGTCAGGTGTCAGCCTTCCCCAGGACAGTAGGAAGGACATTTATGAATCATTATCAAAACTCCCAATAGCTCTCAATTTATGACCCAGAACTGAGACAGGCACTAAAGTTAATCTATGCAAAGAATACTATGTGAGGTGCTGAGAACACATCTCATTTTCCGAACACAGTGTTCCTAATCTTATGGAGCTTATAGTCTCGTGGGTGGGGGGAAAGCCCAAAGATGGCACACAAAAATCAATCAATGAATATTTACTTCTTAACGACTATGTGCCAGACAGTGTGCTCAGCACTGAGGACACAGACAGTCTATAAACAGTCCCAGTTCTCAAAGAAATCACAGTCCAATGAGGGAAACAATATTCAAACAGCTATGCACAAGCAAGATAATTGCAGGAATAATTGGGGGGGCAATCTCAAAGGGAAGACCCTAAGATTAAGTCTAGAAAAGGCTTTTTATAGAAGGTGGGGCTTTAGCTGAAATTCAAAAGAAGCCAGGGAAGGTAAAAGGTGGGAAGGAGGAGGGAGATTATCCCAGATATGGGATAGATAGCATAGCAAAAATACTCCAAATCATGTGTATGAAGAACAGAAAGGGGGATTTTGTCATTGGAGCACAGGGTATATGAGGAGAATAAGGTACAAGAAGAATAAAAAATAGGAGAGGGCCAGTTTATGAAGAATTTTGAAAGTCAAATAGGATTTTATATCAGAATTTTTTTTATATTTTTGTAATTCAAACAGGATTGTATTTGAACCTCAAAGTAATAGGGAGCCACTACTAAATGTTATTATATTAGGAGGCTGATAATTTAGATATGAGTCTTAGGAAGATTAGTTAGGTATCTAAATGGATTGGATGGATTAATTAGAATGAGGCAAGACTTGAAGCAGTGAGACTAATTAGCAAGCCATTGCAATTGTCTAGGCATGAGGTGATGAGGGCTTGCATCAAAGTTAGTGGAGAGCGTACTTATTCTCGAGTCAGAAAACCCATGTGCCAAGTATGGCTCCATCTTTTGCTCTCTGTGTGGCTTTGGGAAAGTCAAATAACAACCTGCTGACTTTGTTTTCACATCCATAAAAAAAGAAAATAATAAAATTAAAATTAAAAAAAAAGTTAAAATTCTGCTCTTTCTATGTCCCATTATTTTTGTGATGGCTGTCAAATAAGGCAGTTGGGAAATATAAAGTATGACTTAGATGACTCCTCTCTACCAACAACAGTCCAGGCATCAGATGTGTAATTAATATGGAGCAGGCATAATCTTTTTCCTATTAGACAAAGTTACTGGTTGCTGAGAAAGAGCATCTCAGGGCAGGGACTTGGCTGAGAAATAGATGTGGATGAATACTAATAAAGCTGTCTGTTCTGACTTCTCTCTGACAGCAGTTTTCTGAATGAAGCTTCTCTGTCAAAAAAGCTCAAGGTTTCCTATAAGAGTGTTATCCATGGCCATTACAGAAACTACAAACCATTGTTTATTTTCTTGAAGCTTAAGGGGAGAAAAAACTATTAAACAAACTGCTCTACTATTTTTCAAAACAAAACACATGATGAGATCTATATCAAGCACACTGTAGATATTTCCATGCTTGTTGATTTATTTCGTTATCAAATAAACATTTGTAAACATAGACACTGTAAGCAATACTACATCTGTTGTGGGATTCTATGACATAGATTTCACATTCCAGAGTTCTGAATGCCAAAATTCAGGGGCAGAAAAAAGAGGGCACAGAGTGAACTGGTGTACTGACATAGAGCTGAGCTAGGGGCAAAGGATTATAATAATGATGCTTTACTTCCAGCTTGGGTCTGTTCTGGCCTCTCTCAGCCCAGGAGGTGTAAGAGCATCCTAATCTCAAATAAGAAGTTTCAATAGTTCATTTTGACTCAGAAAAATTTTAAGGAGGAAGAACAAAAGTTCAAGAACATCAAGGCAATCAATAAAAACAAATGTGAAGGAAGGTGGCCTGGCAATTTCATATTTCAAACTATGTTACAAAACAGAAATCATTAGAACAATCTGATTAAACAAGAGATAGAAAGGATCACGGGAAATAAAATGGATAATTATGGTTACATAAAATCAAAAAAGTTTTGTACAAATAAAACCAATGAAGCCAAAATTAGGAGGGAAGTAGGAAACTGGGGTGGGGGAAGGGTGATGAATATCTCAATTAAATACATTTTATAAAAAGTAGAGTCATTTCCCAGTTGATAAATGGTCAAAGGATCTGAACAGGCAATTTCCAAAAGAAGAAATTAAAGCTATCAATAGTCACTTGAAAAAATGTTCTGAATCACTGCTGATTAAAGAAATACACATTAAAACAACTCTGAGGTACCACCTCATATCTAACAGATTTGCTAATTATAGAAAAGGAACAGGACAAATGCTTGAGGGAATATGGGGAAATGGCAACACTAAGGCACAGCTGGTAAAGATATGTTTTAGTTCAGCAATTCTGGAGAACAATTTGGATCTATACCCAAAGAGCTATGAAACCTTGCATACCCTTTGACATAGCAATATCCTACTAGGTTTTTGTCCCAACGAGATAAAATAAAAATAGGAAATATATGTATACAACAGTTAAAGCATCTCTTTTGGGGATGGCAAATAATTAGAAAATGAGGTGATGCCAGTCAATTGTGGAATAACTAAACTAATTGTGGTATGCAATTGTAATAGAATACTCTTTTGCTATAAGAAATAAGAAGGGTGATGGTTCAAAAAAACCCAGGAAAGCATATATGAATTGATGCACAGTGAAGTAAGCAGAACCACTATACACAGCAAAAGCTGTATCATAATCATGACAATCTGTGAAAAATTTAGACACTCTGATCAAAACAATGATCCAAGACAATTTTAAAGGACCCATGATGAAAACTTCCATTCACCTCAAGAGAGATTGGATGGACTGAGGGAAAATAGTCTTTGTAAATTCTTAGCTCCCTTCAAAGCTCAGCCTATGTCAACTTTGGGAAATCTTTCAGTTGTTCTTGCTCCATTAAAGTTATTATATATATTTTCATATTTATTCATTTTAGTTTACTTATATTCATTTAGTTTAGTTTTTATATATATTCATTTGATTTAGCTAATTACATTTAGTTTATCTAACCTATTGTTTCCCTTGATAAAATGCAAACATTGAGGTCATAGACTATTTAAATTTGGGAATGTTTTTTGGACGGAGTTGTTTGTTTTTAATCTCTTTATATCACGTCACAAATTTCTTGTTATAAAACAGGTGCTTAATATATTTTAATAGATAATATTTTATTTTTCTCCTCAGCTTCCAATTCTTCACAACTATTTTTGTACCAAAAGTTCCTTTTTTTAATCTTTTTGGGATACAGACCTAGTAATAGTACTACTAGGTCAAAGGTATATTATAGCTTTATAGCTCTTTGGACATAGATTGAAATTGCTTTCCAGAATGTAGATGCAAGCATATGATTTTTCATTTGTTTATTTGGGGTTTTGTTTGGGGGGGGTTCTGTTTTATATGATTATTCCCTTGAAAAAATGAAAAATATGGCAATATGTTTTGCATGATAATACATGTCCAAGCCACAGCTCAGTGTGAGATCAGGAAGATGCCAGACCGATGGTGGGAAAAAAAGGCAGAAGAAATCCAGCGCTTTGCTGATACGAAAAACTACAAACAATTTTTCAGTGCCCTCAAGACTGTCTATGGGCCATGAAAACCCACCACCACTCCCTTGCTATCCTCTGACGGTGACACTCTCATAAAGATAAAAAAAGGCATCAGCAACAGGTGGAAAGAACACTTCAGCCAGCTCTTCAACCTACCCTCCTCAGTCGACCAAAGGGCCCTTGACCAGATCCCCCAAAACTACATCATCAAGCAACTTGATATCCCTCCTTCATTAGAAGAAGTCCAAAAAGCCATTAAACAAATGAGTGCAGGCAAGGCACCAGGTAAAGACGGGATCCCAACCGAGGTGTACAAGGCCTTAAAGGGAAAGGAGCTCCAGGCATTCCACATAGTGTTGACCAGCATATGGGAAGAGGAAGACATGTCCCCAGAACTCAGAGATGCCTCCATCGTAGCCCTATATAAGAACAAAGGCTCACAACCAACCTGTGACAACTACAGAGGCATCTCACTACTCTCCACTGCCGGAAAGATCCTCGCCCGTGTTATACTCAACAGACTCCTGTCAACTATTTCAGAGCAGAACTTGCCTGAGTCACAATGTGGTTTCCGACCAGATCGAAGCACCATCGACATGGTCTTCATGGAGAGGCAAATGCAGGAAAAATGCCTTGAGCAGAACCTGAATCTCTACATTGTCTTCATAGACCTGACAAAAGCGTTCGACACAGTGAACAGGGATGCATTGTGGGTGATCCTCAGCAAGCTCGGTTGCCCAGCAAAATTCATCAAACTGATCCAGCTCTTTCATGTCGACATGACAGGGGAAGTCCTATCTGGTGGAGAGACTTCCGATTGCTTCAACATCTCCAATGGCGTGAAACAAGACTGTGTCCTCACTCCGGTACTATTCAACCTATTTTTCACCCAAGTATTACGACATGCTGTGATGGATCTAGACCTGGGCATCTACATCAAATACCAACTGGAAGGCTCACTATTTGACCTTCGCCACCTGACTGCAAAAACAAAGACAACAGAGAGACTAATCCTGGAAGCTCTCTTCGCAGATGACTGTGCTCTCATGGCCCACCAAGAAAATCATCTCCAAACCATTGTGGACAAGTTCTCCACCGCAACAAAACTGTTTGGCCTGACTATCAGCCTCAGCAAAACAGAGGTGCTGTTCCAACCCGCACCAGGGAGGCCAACGAACCAGCCGTGCATTACAATCGACGGCACGCGGCTTTCTAACATCAACACATTCAAGTACCTGGGCAGCACCATCGCCAACGACGGGTCCCTAGACCACGAGATCAATGCCAGGATCCAAAAGGCCAGCCAGGCACTCGGGCGGCTGCGCTGCAAAGTCCTCCAACACAGCGGTGTAAGCACTGTGACGAAGCTCAAAGTGTACAACGCAGTGGTCCTCGGCTCGCTCCTGTATGGTTGTGAGACATGGACACTGTACCGGAAGCACATGAAACAGCTGGAGCAATTCCACCAACGCTCTCTCCAGTCAATCATGAGGATCTGATGGCCGGAACCAATCACCAACCAGGAAGTCCTCGACAGAGCCAACTCCACCAGCATCGAAGTCATGGTCCTCAAAACCTAGCTACAATGGTCTGGACACCTCATCCGCATGGACCCACAGCGAATACCAAGACAGGTATTCTACGGTGAACTGTCTGCTGGACTCAGGAAACAAGGCCGACCAAAGAAAAGATTCAAGGATCAGCTCAAGTCCAACTTGAAGTGGGCTGGCATGACACCAAAGCAACCAGAACTCGCTGCCTCTGACAGAAGCAGCTGGTGAACCCACATTCACCATGCCGCCTCCACCTTTGAAGATGAGCGACGTCGACGTCTTGCTGCTGCGCGTGAACGCCGACATCAGGCCACAACCGCACCTCCCGTAACAAGTGGCGTCCCAGGCCCCATGTGCCACAAATGCTGTGCCTCAGCCTTTGGACTCCAAAGCCACATGAGAGTACACTGTAGATGAAAACGCACAAAGACAATTGTCATTCTCGGTCACCGAGAGACTACTACTACATCTATAACCCAGATCCAATTGCTTGCCAGCTCTAAGAGGGGTAGGGAAGGGATGAAGGGACACAATTTGTATCACATAACTACAGAAAACTTATATGGAAATTTGTTATTACATGTAACTGATATAATTAATCAATTATTTTAAATCTAAAGAAATAAATTGCTTTCCCAAATGGTTGAATCTGTTTGCAACTGCCCCAACAGTTCATTAATGTCTCAATTTTCCCATATCCCTTCAAAGTTTTGTCCTTTTCCTTTTCTGTAATAATAACCAATTTGATAGGTGTGAGGTAGAACCTCAGAGTTGTTTTAATTTGTATTTCTTAAATTAATAGTGATCTGAAGCCTTTTCCATATAACTATAGATTTGATTATTTCATCAGAAAACTGTTTTCTTTAACCATATATCAACTACAGAATAATTTATATTTTTATATATTTAACTTATATTTCTACATGTTTGGGAAATAAGCCCTTTATTAGAGGGAATTGTTATAAAAACATATTTTCACTATTTTGATTTCTGTTAACCTCCATTTGATTTCCCACTTTATCCTAATCTCTCTCCTTTCATCCTGTCCATCCTCGTGTTTCATTTCTGACCACTGCATGTCCCTTACCAATTTGCCTTCTTTTCTATCAGTTCCTCACCCCTATTATCTCCTTCCTCTCTGACTTTCCTGTAGGATAGATGGATTTCTATACTAGATTGAGTATGTATGTTCTTCCCTTTTGGAGGCAATACCAATGAGAATAATGTTTATGTGCTCTCCTCCCCATCATTAGCATCTTCCTCTCTACTATAAAAGCAATAATTTATCCCATTCTACCTCTCCCTTCACACTTATTCCAATATATTCCTCTTTCTCACTTTTAATTTATGTTTTTAGATAACATCTCATACTATTCAAATCACATTTTTGCCCTTATATCTCTGTGTATTACTTCTAACTACCCAAATAATGATAAAGTTCTTAAGAGTTAAAAGTATCACATTCCTATGTACAGTAGTAAACAGTTTAACATTATTGAATCTGTTACAATTTCTCTTTCCTGTTTTCCTCTTTTTGCTTCTCTTAAGTCATATATGAGAGACAGATTTTCTATTCATCTCATCAGAAATGCTTAAAAGTTTTCTATTTCTAATTTACCCCTGAAGTATAAGACTTGTTTTTTTTTTTTTGGGGGGGGTAGTGCTACTTTAAGGTAGTGCTAGCTCCATTGCCCTCTGGAATATCATATATAAGGCCCCTTGATCATTTAATATAGTAGCATCTAAATATTGGGTATCTTGAATGTGGGTCCAAGATATTTGAATTCTTTTTTTTTTTTCTGGATGCTTAAAATATTTTTCTGTGACCTAGAAGTTTGGGAATTTAGCTATAATATTCATAGGAGTTTTCATTTTGAGACTTCTTTCAGATCAGTGGATTTTTAAGAAAATTTTGTTTTACCTTATGGTTGTAGAATGTCAAGGCAGTTTTCGTTTACAATTTCTTGAAAGATGATGCGCTAGCCTCATTTTTTTTTTTTTAATTTCAGGTATTCCAAAAATTCTTTGATTATCTTTCCTGTATCTATTTTTCTAGGTCAATTGTTTATCCAATGCAATATTTCAGTTTCTTTTATGTTTTCAAACTTTTTACTTTGTTTTATTGTTTCTTTATGTCTCATGGAATCATTCGATTTCACTTGGTCAAATCTAATTTTCAAAACATTATTTTCTACATTTAAGTTTTGTACATCTTTTCCCATGTGGAAAATTATGTTTTTGAAGATTTTTTTTTCTTAAATGTATTTTTGTGCCTCTTTTGCTACTTGCTCCATTCTGTTTTTAAAGTATCATTTTATTCAGTATTTTGTGCCTCCTTTACTAAGCTGATGATTTTCCCATTATTTTCCTACATTACTCTCATTTCTTTTCCCATTTTCAAATTATCTTATTTGATTTTTAAAATCCTTTTTGAGATCCTGCAGTAATTCTTTCTTGGACTTGAAATCAATTCATATTTTTCTTTGAGGCTTCAGATTTAGGATTATTGATTTTGTTGTCTTCTGAGATTATATTTTTGTCTTCCCTGTCACCAAAATCATTTTCTAGATTGAGCTTCTTTTTTTGTTTGTTTGTTCATTTTTCAAACTTTTTCCTGTCTTAAAAACTCATAAGTGGGTTCCATTTCTGTGGTGAAGGAGAAATTATTCTAAATTTTGGTTTCTTTTTATAAATGCCTCTAAAATTAGGTCTGATGATCTATAAGTTGTCAGTTTTCTAAGGTGGAATGCTCTGAGGAGAGATGTATTTAGTTCCCTCTCACCTGATCTTTTTTGTGAGTGACTACTGTATTATAAAGAGAGGGGTTAAGTTGTACTCGAGGGGTTTGGCCTTTTAGTATTGAGTGGGGGAAAGAGTACAGACCGCCCCCTTCTCAAAGCGGAGTTCAGGGGAGAAAGCTGATGTTTAGGGTTGGCTCAGAGAGAGGACAGGGGTTTTGGAGATATCCCCCCCCTTCTGGCTTCTCCCCTTAGCTAAAGCTGCACTCCCTTATTCTCTCTTGTCCCTCTTGTCCCCTCTCCACTACTCAAGACCAAAGGATCTCCCCTTGATCTGTTCACTCATGTTGGGGAACAGATAAATTTTAATATCAACTCAATCAGATAATACAAAAGGAATAATGGGAAGGGAAGAATGGGAAAGAGAAGTTGGGAAAGGGGGGGTCTGTCTCTAAACCCTTTCCCCTCCCTCCTCATGTTTTGGGGGAACTCAGGCCTTGGCAATCTGAGTCCCCCTGAGAAAAAGTCAGGTTGCTAAGTCAGGTTCCCAGTGTCTGACTAGTTCCATTGTTCAGTGCTCCACTCCCACTCCAATGCAATAAACTTCTCCTTTTTCTAAGTTGTCTTGATCTGAATAATTATTTTACTCCATCCTTTTGTGGATTTTTCTGGATAAGGATTCATTTTCAGGTATTATATCTAAGTTGTTTAGAGGGTAATTTGGCAGAGATCAGAAGGCTCAAGTACCTTCTCCATCCTGGCTCTTCCTATTACTTGTTAGTTGATTAATCGATCCATAACATGATAAATATAGAGAACATATGAAGACCTGTTCAGGACTGCTCTCAACTCAGATTTTATAGGTTCTATACTAAATTTTTGGTATTTGAAGAAGCATCAAGTCCATTGGTCCTTCTGATTTTCTGTTCAATATGTTGCTAACACCCCCTGGCATCACATTCTTTCTATTACCCATACTTCTTATTTGCTGAATTATTTAAAAGAAGTCACAGCTAATCAATGAAGAAAAAAGGGGATATTAATATAGACACTAGCTAGATGACAAGCAAATAGATGGCCATTCAAAATGTCATAACTATAACCTTTTCTATACTAACAATAAAGGAAAAAAATTTCAAGCAGTTAGATGTAATGATATTGTTTTTAATGATGTAATTATAATGGCTGACTTTATAAAGCCACTTTCTAACACATTCCTTTCTTCAGGATCAATTATTCCAAATGAACAGAAGCTACATGTAGTTTGAGTTATGGGATCATCAAAAGCACAGTGATATACTCATATAGTATGTTGTTTTTTTAAAGTAGAAGATGGCACTTGATTTGTATGATTATTATACATTATGAAAGAACTTAAATTCTGAAGTCAGAAGAAAAGAAGACTATTATGAACAGCAGGGAAAAAATAGTACAGAATGACAAAGAGAATGCTAGACCTCAAGATGGCAAGTGCTAGGATACTTATTGTGTGACCATGTTAAAGTCATTTACCTTCTCTGGCCTTCAATTTACTCATCTATAAAATGGAGGTAACTGTTATAGTACCTACCTTTCAAGATTATTGTGAAGTATAAATGAGGTAATATACCTGAAGTACCATATGAATGTCATTTATTATTATTATCCACTAGGAAGGCATCAGTAAAAATGAGATTGTATTTAATTCTCTGTATTTCTATAATGAGTAAAAGAGATAATGAATATGTTTTTGGGGTGGGGAAAACTTTAAAGAAAACTGCCACACAGATGAATAACTGGTTGACATTTTGTTTATATGCACAGATGCCTGAGGAGACATCTATCAACGCATATTAAACATCTCTTTTTAAAAAGTCCTGCTCTACTGACTTTAGAGCATTATCTATATCCCTTTAATTGAAATAGGACAAACCAAGGTAAAGGAAGAGAAAAATAGATGGAGAAAGAAAACTGTCAGATCCACCCATTTTTTTTTTCAGAGAAGACCTTGGTTTGAAATCAACTGAAAAAAGAAACTGCCTCACCCACTGAAGAGAAAAGGATAGGTCCTCCTTAATCAGGGGTGACATAAAATCAAGACTTTTCAGGGCAATACCTGCAGTAAAAAAGAAGTATTCTGACAATGTCAGTGTCTGCAAACATCTCCTAATGCCACCAGGTAAGAAATAATCACCATCAGCAATATTTGATGCTTACTCGGCTGTGCATGTACACAAGTGACCCCTTCTCAGAATTGTGCTGCAGGACTTGGGGAGGAGGGGAGTAAGGGAGGGGAAGGGTACTATAATATGGAATACAGTTAAATAAAACATTGTTGGAAAGAACGGCACAAGTGTAAGACCATTCTCAGTTATGGGAGTCAATGAGCCACCTCAAGAAAACTGAATGAAAGAAAACTCTTGTAACATTGGCTTTTGATTTCCTGAGATTATTGGCTTTGGAACTGGAAGGAATTTTAGATCATGAACACCATTTGGCCAAAACCCCTCTTTTCACTAGATAAGGAAAGTGAGGTTCATTATAATTTAAGACACTTACTCAGAGTCATATACTCAGTAAATACATACTGCATCAATTTATTCTTCAATACATCCACATAGGAGAGGCATAGTGAAAATTCCCATTGCCTAGGAGAAACTGAGGCATAACAAAGATGATTTGTCTGAGACAAGGCTGATTTGGTGGGCAAAGCTGGAATTGAAAAATAGTCCTCTTATAACAAGTTTTTGATGAAAGTAAAATTATATACCTTAAAAAAAGGAAACCTTGACTTTTTGCTAAGCCTCTTTTTCTCCTGAAATGACAGGTTCCAATTGCATTTTTCTAAGTAGAAAAGTAGGCTTAAGCAAAAGAGAACATAGCTGAGTACACAGAAGTTCACAAATACCAACTCTGCTCTTCAGTTTGGTCCTGTTTTCTCATCTTGGTTTTTATGAGAAACTGTTTTTCACTTTGTCTTGGTATCCTAATAACCTGGCCCATTGCCTGGCACATGGTAGAACTTAAGTTTGTCTTGGTTTAAACTGGACGTGAACACTGAACAAAAGATTACATGCAATAACCTTAAAAACAATTTTAATGTTATTGCAAATAATTAAATCCATCTCTAAATCATTGTTCACGATTTGAGTCTGAGATACTACATGTCATTGTGTAAAAACATATTTATCCTCTTGTAGAGCCAAAAGAAAAAAAAAATTCAGTATCTTTTTTTAAGTTCCATATTTGCAGAATGAATTCATCCCTAATATTGAAATTTGTTGTTCTTCCTAGTCAATAAACAAATATATTAATAATATTAGTTTCCAAATATATTTCCTCTCTCTGGACATGGAATATTAGTATGAAGACCATGTGGTAAGGAAATTCCCTTCATTGATGCATAAAGGCAACTCCTCTGCAATTTATAGTTTTAGAGATTTGCCTGGAAGAGTAAGAGTTTAAGTAACTTTCCCAGTCACAAACTTAGTATATTTAATAAGAAAGGATTGTAATTTAGGATTTTCTATGCCACCCCCTCTTTTTTAAGAAGCAGCAGGGCACCTTCTATAATTTAGACCACTTTATTCTACCCCTTCTCTGTTATTCTCTCTCTAATCTCCCCATTTCCATGACAACTAGATAATCCAGAAGTCCTGGGTGCCATCACTAAACTACACAACTGTGTCCAGGGGAGAGAATAAGCACCTACTTCCCTTAGATCCCCCAAGCATATAGACCTCTATGTCTCCAAGAGTGTTTGTGAGAAGACTACTCTTAGAATTACTAAATAAGTGTGTTGTTTTTATTATTAGACTGCAAGCAACATGAACACAGGGACTATAACTATATCTCAACTAAATTTTGCATCTCTCCTTGTTCCATTTGAAGAGTAAATGCTCAGACACTTAATAGTTGTATGACCCTAGGCAAGTCATTTACCCTTTCTCTGCCGAGTTTTTTTTTTCCAACTATAAAATGGGGATTAAAATAAGAGTTACCTGGGGATAATAAGAGCTACATCTAAGGATGGTTATAAAGATCAAATAATATATATTTTAAATGTTTAGCACACACTAGAGATATAATTTATTCCCATTCCTTCTTTTCCTTCTGTTGATAAAATATTTCTGTTGTTTATAATGTCAGCACATTCTAATAAAGAATATTGCTCATAAATGGTCCTTCCCACTCATTTCCTTTTCCAAATCCAGATAGCTCTCCCCCTCTTTTAGTTTTACTCTTTGTCTTCCTTTTATACATCCATTCATTTGAGGTGGTATCAGATTTTTCATCTGCACAAGTAGAGAAACTGTGTGGGAGAGTTACTGTTTCTTTTGCTGTTTCTGAGATGATGAAATTCTATTATTCTGTTGCTTTTTGCTATGCTTTTAATTTAACAGCTGCCAGAGATATTTAGATTGCTCAAAAACCTTATGCCTGTATTCCATCCATATATTAATCAATCTATCCATCAATGAGCATGCATTAAGTGCCTACTATGTGCCAAGCACCATGTTAAGCAATGGAAATTTTGTTTTAAAAAGAGGCAAAAAGACTTCCGGGTAATCATGGCTGCAATCTAGAGGCCACACGCTTCCTCTCCCCGGCACCGAACGAAATAGACTACATCAAAGGAGCATACAAATCACCTTTGGTGGAACAGGACTCCCCAGTACCCCACAGAGGCGAAGGTACATGGGGTTTGAACATTTCCACACTATAATAAGATGGAGGAAAAGCTTGCACAGAAACGTGAACTGAGCCTCCCTCCCCCCCACCTCCCCCACAAACCAGAGTGTGCTACCTGAGTGCTCACCGGGACAGCGAGTGAGTGGGGAACGTCTCTGTCTTGGGGGGGGGGTGGAACTCCAGGGTCCTTGGGATCTGGGGACTGCCAGGAAAAAACTTCTCAGGGCAGTTTCACGGGAGAACCTGGTGCTGAGCACGAGGGTCCACGGAGCTGTACTTGGGGCTGTTGCTCTGAACATCTGGGTGGAGCTAAACACCAGGGGAGAACCACAAGCTGCTTATCTGGGCGGCGCTGAACACCTGGGCAGTTTGGCTGTGATCAAGGGCCAAGTGCTCTAAGAAACCTCGGAGGCTGGGAAGAACTAGTCTGAGGCAACCTAAATTCACAGAAAACCCGCTCATATCACCCAGACCCCAGACCAAAAAGGAAAGGGGAATAAAACCACCAAAGGGATGGCTCACATGGCCCAAAATCAAGCCTCCAGGAAGAAAGGGAAAAAGGTGACTATTGAAAACTTTTATGGTGGAAGTACCCAAGGAAAAGAAGAGAATGAGGAGGAAATCCAAAAAAAATCAGAACATGCCTCCCAAAATGGAAACTATCACCAGGCTCTGGAAGATCTCAAACTGGAACTGATCCAAAAGATGGAAACCTGGAAAGAAAAATGGAAGAAAGAGATCAGAAGTCTGACAGATAAGACTACTCAATTGGAAAAAGAGCTCGAAGCATCCAATAGAAGGGCAGACAAAGCTGAAAAGCAAAACCATTCCCTAACGACCAGAATTAAGCAACTCGAAGAAAGTGAGATCATAAAACAGCAAGAATCAATAAAGCAAAACCCAAAAATTAATGAATTAGAAGAAAACATAAAAAAGGTCACCGATCTGGAAAACAGAGGGAGAAGAGACAACCTTCGAATTATCGGTCTCCCAGAAAAACAAGAGATAAACAATAACCTCGATATTATTCTACAGAAGATTATAAAAGAAAATTGCCCCCACGTTCTGGAGCAAGGGGGCAAAATAAAAATAGAAAGGGTTCATAGAACACCCTCTATACTAAATCCCCAAAAGACAACCCCTAGGAATGTAATTGCCAAATTCAAGAGCTTCCAAGAAAAGGAGAAAATCCTACATGAAGCCAAGAAGAGGAGCTTCAGATATAAGGGGGCTCCCATAAGGATCACACAGGACTTAGCAGCTAACACACTAAGAGGCCACAAAGCATAGAACACGATATTTAGAAAGGCAAGAGAGCTGAGTCTCCAAGCAAGAATCAACTACCCAGCAAAACTGACTATATACTTCCAGGGGAAAGTATGGGCATTCAACAAAATAGAACATTTCCAAGCATTTGCTAAGAAAAGACCAGAACTTAGTGGAAAATTTGATATCCAAGCACAGAAAGCAAGAGAAACATGAAAAGGTAAATATGAAAGAAAGGGAAAAGGAGATAAATCTTATCTTGTTCTTTAAGTCAAACTCTCTTCTATAAGAACTACATTTACATTAAATTATACATATTAATATGTGAGGAAAATGTTTTCTGTAACTCTCAAAAATTGTAGCATCATAAGAGTAGTTAAAAGAAACATGCATAGGGAAGGATTGGGGCATTAAGAAGATTTGGGGAAAGTCGGGGCAAAGAAAGGAAAAGGGTGGGGGGAACCATCGATAATACTAAGATTTACTTCAAAAAATAGGGGGGACTTAATAGAATAAACTTTCCCATATAAAGATACACATGGGAAGGGGAGGGGAAGACTCTCATATGAGAAGGAGAGGAAGAGAGCTTGAAGTGGAATTACTTAAACCTTACTCTCAGTGAAATCAAATCTGAGAGGGAAGAACATCTAGATCCAGTGGGATCCTGAATTCTATCTTATCCAACAGGGCAAGAAAGAAAGGAAAATTAAGGAGGGGGAGGGGGGAAGGAGTATAAAAAGGGAGGGAAAGAGAGGGGGGAGGGGAAGGGAGCATAAAAATGGAGGGGCTAGAAAGGGAAGCATATCAAGGGAGGGGACTAGGGGGACTGACCTAAAGTAAATCACTGGTTCAAAAGGAGATAGCCAAAGAAGAAAGGTCAGAACTAGGGGAAGATATCAAAATGCCAGCGAATCCACAACTGACAATCATAACTTTGAACATAAATGGGATGAACTCACCCATAAAACGTAGACAAATAGCAGATTGGATTAGAACCCAAAACCTTACCATTTGTTGTCTTCAAGAAACACATATGAGGCGGGTTGACACTCACAAGGTTAGAATTAAAGGTTGGAGTAAGACCTTTTGGGGCTCAACTGATAGAAAGAAGGCAGGAATTGCAATCATGATATCTGACAAAGCCAAAGCAAAAATAGACCTGATCAAAAGGGATAAGGAAGGTAAAGATATTCTGTTAAAAGGGAGTATAGACAATGAGGAAATATCACTAATCAACATATATGCACCAAATGGTATAGCATCCAAATTTTTAATAAACTAGGAGAATTGAAGGAGGAAATAGACAGTAAAACCATATTAGTGGGAGACTTGAACCAACCATTATCAATTTTAGATAAATCAAACCAAAAAATAAATAAGAAAGAGGTAAAAGAGGTGAATGAAGTCTTGGAAAAATTAGAGTTAATAGACATATGGAGAAAAATAAATAGGAACAAAAAGGAATACACCTTCTTCTCAGCACCACATGGCACATTCACAAAAATAGATCATACACTAGGTCACAGAAACATGGCACTCAAATGCAGAAAAGCAGAAATAATAAATGCAGCCTTCTCAGATCACAAGGCAATAAAAATATTGATCGGTAAGGGTACATGGAGAGCCAAATCAAAAATTAATTGGAAATTAAATAATATGATACTCCAAAGTCAGTTAGTTAGAGAAGAAATCATAGAAACAATTAATAATTTCATTAAGGAAAATGACAATGGCGAGACATCCTTTCAAACCTTATGGGATGCTGCCAAGGCAGTACTTAGAGGAAAATTCATATCCCTGAGTGCATATATTAACAAATTAGGGAGGACAGAGATCAAGGAATTGGAAATGTAAATCAAAAAACTTGAGAACAAACAAATTAAAAACCCCCAGAAGAAAACCAAACTAGAGATCCTAAAAATTAAGGGAGAAATTAATAAAATCGAAAGTGACAGAACTATTGAGCTAATAAACAAGACTAGAAGCTGGTACTTTGAAAAAACAGACAAAATAGACAAAGTACTGGTCAATCTAATTAAAAAAAAGGAAAGAAGGAAGACAAATTAACAGCATCAAGGATGAAAAGGGGGATCTCACCTCCAATGAAGAGGAAATTAAGGCAATCATTAAAAACTATTTTGCCCAACTATATGGCAATAAATATACCAACCTAGGTGATATGAATGAATATTTACAAAAATATAAATTGCCTAGACTAACAGAAGAAGAAATAGATTTCTTAAATAATCCCATATCAGAAAAAGAAATCCAACAGGCCATCAAAGAACTTCCTAAGAAAAAATCCCCAGGGCCTGATGGATTCACCAGTGAATTCTATCAAACATTTAAAGAACAGCTAACTCCAATACTATACAAATTATTTGACATAATAAGCAAAGAGGGAGTTCTACCAAACTCCTTTTATGACACAAACATCGTACTAATTCCAAAGCCAGGCAGGACAAAAACAGAGAAAGAAAATTATAGACCAATCTCCCTAATGAATATAGATGCAAAAATCTTAAATAGGATACTAGGAAAAAGATTCCAGCAAGAGATCAGAAGGGTCATCCATCATGATCAAGTAGGATTTATACCAGGGATGCAGGGCTGGTTCAACATTAGGAAAACCATCCACATAATTGACCACATCAACAAGCAAACTAGCAAGAACCACATGATTATCTCAATAGATGCAGAAAAAGCCTTTGATAAAATACAACACCCATTCCTACTAAAAACACTAGAAAGCATAGGAATAGAAGGGTCATTCCTAAAAATAATAAACAGTATATATCTGAAACCATCAGCTAATATCATCTGCAATGGGGATAAACTAAATCCATTCCCATTAAGATCAGGAGTGAAACAAGGATGCCCATTATCACCTCTATTATTTGACATTGTATTAGAAACACTAGCAGTAGCAATTAGAGAAGAAAAAGAAATTGAAAGCATTAAAATAGGCAAGGAGGCGACCAAATTATCGCTCTTTGCAGATGACATGTGTGATGATTAAAATGTTTTGGGAGCAAGGGAAATATGTAACAATTATGACCACTGAAATATGTTTTCTACTGTGTCTTGGTTTTATATAAATATAAGATGGCCACCAGGGAATATATTCCCAATTTATGAATATGCCCAAGCCAACTGGGTTTTATAGAGAAATTTAATTTATAATACACTGATTAATCAATAGAGAAAGAGAGAAAGTAAGAAAGGAATAAGAATGAATAAATCAGTCAGTTGGTTTCATCACTCACCCAAGATCTCTCTAGGTAAGGCTTCTCATGACAACCTCAGGCTACACCTTCAATAGAGCCTCCTTTCAAGAAATGTTCCAGAGAATTCTCCTCCTGACTCCTCCTGAGTTCTCCTTCCACAGCCTCCTTCAAGACCTCTCCAGGAGCTCTCCCTCCAGGACCTCTCTCCTCTCAGACTCCTTCAGAGCAAAACCTCTCAGAGCAAAACCTCCTCAAGCAAACCCTCCTCAGAGCCAAACCTCTCAGAGCTAAAAACTCTCTTCTCAGAGCAAACTCCTGAGTTCTCCTTCAGAGCAACCTCCTCAGAGCAAAACCTCTTCCCTCTCTCCTCAGACCCCGCTATTTTTAAGGAAACCATCTAAGTTCCCTTCCCTCAGTTCTCACATCTACCAATCACTGTCTATATCTCCCCTGTGCCAATGGTGGCTCTAGCTTAACCCAGGACCGCCCAGAGGTCTGTTTCCATTGCACATGTCTGTTGTAGGTCATATTCTCAAATAATTAAATCTTGATCTATGCTACAGCCCTTCCTAAATCCTGTTAGACTGAGTAGAGTGGAGATTGTAAGTTCCAAGACCTAGTTCTGTCATTCTAAGTATCTCTATTGTATCAAATCTAAAATCAATCATGACTCAAAGAACTTCCTGTTCTATGCTTAAGCATAGGTCAAAGCCCTTTCCATTGTTTAGCAACAGGTTTCTGTCCTAAAGTAGTCTTAAGTAGGGAGGAGAAGGATCCTCCCATGCCAAGGGGTTTCACATTCCAATAGAGTTCTTACTATCAGTAGGAAATTTTTTCTAAGTATGAAATTTCCCAATGGTGAAATTTCCAACATTCATAAGTCTAAGAAATTTTAAGGTTTACACATGATGGTCTACTTAAAGAATCCTAGAGATTCAACCAAAAGGCTAATCGAAATAATCAACAACTTTAGCAAAGTTGCAGGATACAAAATAAACCCACATAAGTCATCAGCATTTCTATATAATTCCAACACAGCTCAGCAGCAAGAACTAAAAAGAGAAATCCCATTCAAAATTACCTTAGACAAAATAAAATACTTAGGAATCTATCTACCGAGACAAACACAGGATCTATATGAACACAACTACAAAACACTTTCCACACAACTAAAACTAGACTTGAATAATTGGAAGAACGTTAACTGCTCATGGGTAGGACGAGCCAATATAATAAAAATGACCATCCTACCAAAACTCATCTATCTATTTAGTGCCATACCCATTGAACTTCCAAAAATTTTTTTACTGATTTAGAAAAAACCATAACAAACTTCATTTGGAAGAACAAAAGATCAAGGATATCCAGGGAAATAATGAAAAAAAAAATACAAAGGAAGGGGGTCTTGCAGTCCCAGATCTCAGACTATATTATAAAGCAGTGGTCATCAAAACAATTTGGTACTGGCTAAGAGACAGAAAGGAGGATCAGTGGAATAGACTGGGGGCAAGCAACCTCAGCAAGACAGTATATGTCAAACCCAAAGATCCCAGCTTTTGGGACAAAAATCCACTATTTCATAAAAACTGTTGGGAAAATTGGAGGACAGTGTGGGAAAGATTACGTTTAGATCAACACCTCACACCCTACACCAAGATAAATTCAAAATGGGTGAATGACTTGAACATAAAGAAGGAAACTATAAGAAAATTAGGCGAACACAGAATAGTATACATTCAGACCTTTGGGAAGGGAAAGACTTCAAAACCAAGCAAGAATTAGAAAGAGTTTCAAAATGCAAAATAAATAATCTGGAATACATCAAATTAAAAAGTTTTTGTACAAACAAAAGCAATGTAACTAAAATCAGAAGGGTAGCAACAAATTGGGAAACAATCTTCATAAAAACCTCTTGACAAATGTTTAATTACTCAGATTTACAAAGAACTAAATCAATTGTACAAAAAATCAAGCCATTCTCCAATTGACAAATGGGCAAGGGACATGAACAGGCAGTTCTCAGCCAAAGAAATCAAAACTCTTAATCAGCACATGAAAAAGTGCTCTATGTCTCTTATAATCAGAGAGATGCAAATCAAAACAACTCTGAAGTATCACCTCACACCTAGCAGATTGGCTAACATGACAGCTATGGAAAGTAATGAATGCTGGAGGGGATGTGGCAAAGTGGAGACATTAATTCATTGCTGGTGGAGTTGTGAATTGATCCAGCCATTCTGGAGGGCAATTTGGAACTATGCACAAAGGGCGATAAAAGACTGTCTGCCCTTTGATCCAGCTATAGCACTGCTGGGTTTGTACCCCAAAGAGATAATAAGGAAAAAGACTTGTACAAGAATATTCTTAGCTGCACTCTTTGTGGTGGCCAAAAATTGGAAAACTAGGGGATGCCCATCAATTGGGGAATGGCTGAACAAATTGTGGTATATGTTGGTGATGGAATACTATTGTGCTAAAAGGAATAATAAAGTAGAGGAATTCCATGGAGACTGGAACAACCTCCAGGAAGTGATGCAGAGCGAAAGGAGCAGAACCAGGAAAACATTATACACAGAGACTGATACACTGTGGTACAATTGAAGGTAATGGACTTCTCCATTAGTGGCAATGCAATGTCCCTGAACAATCTGCAGGGATCTAAAAAATACTATCCACAAGCAGAGGATAAACTGTGGGAGTAAAAACACCAATAAAAAGCAACTGCTTGACTACAGTGGTTGAGGGGATATGACTGAGGAGAGACTCTAAATGAACATTCTAATGCAAATATCAACAACAGGGAAATGGGTTCGAGTCAAGAACACATGTGATAACCAGTGGAATCCTGCGTCGGCTATGGGAGAGGGAAATGTGGTGGGAGGGGAGGAGGGGAGGAAAAGAAAATGATCTTTGTTTCCAGTGAATAATGTTTGGAAATGACCAAATAAAATAATGTTTAAAATTTAAAAATAAATAAATAAATAAAAGAACCCCCCCCCAAAAAGAGGCAAAAAGTTCCCAACTACAAGAAGTTGACAATGTTTAAAGGGAGACAATTTGTACACTATTATATGCAAGACAAGATATTTAGATATAATATATGATATACTAGTTAATTAATAATTAAAAGAGGGCCAGTACAGAAATTAAGAGGAGCTGTTGAAGGTGGGATTTTAATTAGGATAATGGTCAGAATTTGAGGTGGAGACAGGAGATCATTCCATGTCTGGGGGAGCAGCTAGAAAGAATGACCAAAGTCAATAGACAGTGTCTTCTTCATGGGCAGCCAGGAGGTCATTGTCACTGAATCAAACAGAATGTGTAAGAAGATTGGAAAGGTAGAAGGGAGCTAGGTTGAAAAGACTTTAAAAGTCTAAGAGAAAATTTGGATTTGCTCCCAGAGGCAATGGGAAGCCACAGAAACTCATGTAGTAAGAAGCAGGAGAGGGGAGAGAGTGACAAGATTAGATATTTCTCTTTTAGGAAAATCCCTTCATTGGCTGAATGAATTAGAGTAGGGAGAGATGGAGGCAGGCAGATCCATCAATAGACTACTGTTGTAATCCAGGCATGAGACTGTACTCTGCTGGAAGCAATGTCAGAGGAACACAAGGAAGAGGAGAGGAGAGATGTTGCAAAGATGAAATAGAAATGTCTTTACAACAGCTTGGATATGGGGGTTGAAAAATAGTGAGGAATACAGGATGACTCCTAGGTTGGGAGCCTGAGAGTCTTATCCTCTGCAGTGATAGGGAACGTATAAGGGGAAGATGGTTTAGAGGGAAAGATAATGAGTTCTATTTTGGAGATATTGAATTTAACTCATCCAGCCTTTTTCTAGCTAGGTAGACAAGTAGATGGTATAGCAAATAGAGTATTTGGATTTGGAATCAGAAAGATCTGAGTTCAAATACTGCCTTGGACAACTTAACAACACCGTGACTCTCAGCAAGGTGCTTAACTCTGCTAAATCATCCTTACTTCCTCTCAAACTTTCCATAGCTTTCTCATAGTCTGCTTGTAAAATACTGCACCAGATGAAGGAATGTATGCCATTTATTTAGCTTTTCCTTATTAATGTGTCTTCTGAGGCCACGTGAAAAAAATGTTCTGAATCATTATTAAAGAAATGCTGATTAAAGAGACTTTTTCTACGTCATATTCATTAAAATGGCAAAGATGACAAAAATAGAAAATAATAATTGTTCAAGGAGCAGTGGCTTAACAGGGTGCCTACTAATGACTGAACAACCACAAACAAGCAGCTAAGTGATACATTGGATAGAATGTTGGGCCTGGAGTCAGGAAAACCAGAGTTGAAATCTCGTCTCGGATACTTACTAGCTGGGTGATCCTGGGCAAGTCACTTAACCCTATTTGCCTCAATTCCTTTTCTATAAAATGAACTAGAAAAGAAAATGGCAAGCCGACCCCAAAGGGGTCACACCAAAGAGACTGGTACATTGATCTTTCCATTCTGAAAATAACTAGGAATATGCTCCCAGAAATGACTAATTCTGAATCAATAAGAACAAGGTTAATATGTGTCTCTTTCATTTCAGCAGAAAAGTGGTAAAATACAGAATGACCAATGTAATTAATTTTCTCAACTCTGTTTATTACAAGGTTAGATTCTGTTTGAGGAGGAATTTTGGTAAGTGGCTGTGATGTAAGAAAATAATAATCACCAAAACATTTCAAAGAAGGAAAAAGAAAAAAATATTGATGGAAATCACACAGGATAAAGAGGTTTGGATAGGTTGTGATCAGTATGGAAAAGATACTAACAGTCCCATTGAAGTGTTGAAAAGGAAACTGCCTTAGTGATGAACATTCTGAAGACATTTATCTGCAACATTTGGAACTTTTATCAGCTATAGCTATTGATAAATCTGACATTTCTCAACAAGTGACAGATAGGGAATTATTTTCACTGTTGGCATTTTGTCAATATGCTAGTCAGAAATACTGGGTATCTTGCTCAATTATTTAAGGATTATAAGGCACAACTGCATATAACAACTAATTTATTTTTATTTATGTGATTTTACTTGGTGAGTTCTAATTTGAAAATGTTGGCCCTTCGCTCTTCCCTTATTAAGACTGATTCAGAGTGATGGAATTAGATTCATCAGGAAACCTTCCTTTCCATCTATTATGGATTTCTACTACAAAACAAGATGAAATGGAAAAAAAAAAAGAGATGAGCCAAACCAGCATACTAGGAAATCCAGCAAAATTCCTTATTGGTTTCTAAGGTCATAAAGAGCTAATAAAATAACCGAATTATTAATTTCAAAAAAAGAAAGAAAATACTCCATCACTCTAAAAAGTAATAAAGAAATCAGTATTGGCCTTTAGTGGATCAATGCTGTCATAAAGTATAATGAATAAATCCCTCCTTTAATTCAGAAAGCATTATTTAAGACTAATTCAGTACCAGTCATTATGCTAAGAGTTCTAAAAATAAAGAAAAATGGGATGGCTCGTATCATCAAAAAGAGTGTATATATAAAGAAATTAAAATATATACAAAGTAAATATGTGGTGTTTTAATGAATGTAGTAGCAAATGTGAGGTTAGGAAAAATCCTCATGTATAAAGAGCAATCTGAATTGAGTTTTTAAGGAAACTATAGACAGATGTGAAGTGGGAGAGAATTCCAGGCATGAAGGTGAAGGGTCTGAAGGAATAGAGATTAGGAGATAGAATGTCATGTAAAGGAGTGCAAGCTTGATATTTTGCTGATAATTTTTTCTATTTATTTATCAAATTCCTAATTATTTAAATATTTCAAAGATAAATATCACATGTTTAATTTGCTGATTGATTTAATTAAATAATAAGTAAATATTTATACATTTAATTTTTATAGTTTGTAGGTGATGAATGATATTGAACAATTTCCTACTGACAAAACTTTTCTCTAGGTCTTTTGATATATTATATATTCTGATGAAACACAGTCTATCCTTTTTTTTTCTGGTCATTCATCATGGTGGTGACAATTTTTACATCTATCTCCTGTTCAATTCTTCGTTTGTGTTAGATTATAACTTCCTTATAACTTCTCTATGGCTACCTTTGGTTTTTAAAATTGCTTTCAACTTGAATTATTTGTATTTAGTTTTAGTTTTACTAATTATAAACATTTATTTCCTTTACTTTGAATCTCCCACCCCATCCCTTCATTAAAAGAGAAAGAGAAAACATATATAACCAAATATGCATAATCAAGCACAGCAAATTCTTCCAATTCCCATGTCTAAAAATGTCACTCTGTATTGTGAGGTTATCACTCTTCTGTCAGGAGATGCATAGCATGCTTCATATTTGGTCCTTTGGGACTGTGAATTAATTTTGCATTGACCAGAGTGCCCAAGCCTTTCAAAGTCTACTTAAAGCCTTGAAGGGATGTGTGTTCTACTATTTAAACTCATATGACTTCACCAGACTAGCACTTGAGGCTACCTGTGGAATCAGAATACCTAAAACCTTGCTACACATATAAAATAATTTATGTCATATTAGAATATATGCCTATTAAGCAGCTTATATTATTACATCATTAATTACACATGTAGTTAAAAAGTAAAATGTGGAATTTATTGGCTAAAACCTAATTTTTGATGTCTGCTTCTCAGTAAGAATGAGAAAAAATAACTTTTCAATCAAGGCATGCATGAATACTTTGCAATCCAATTGAAATCAGAACAAAATAGATTTCCCTTAGTAATCCTTAACTAATTTGAGTCTGATATTCCTGGATTTAATGCTGGTTGAATACATGACTGCTGGGATTAAAATTGAGGTAAATTTTGTTTAGAAAGGAAGGTAAATTGAACAATTTTTTTCAATATTATTTAACTTGCCTTTAGAGGGAGAGGGCAGTTTCATAAGAAGCACCTAACATTAGTGCCAAATGTCTTTTCTCCTCCAAAAAAAAAATGAAGAACCAGCCATGTACAATTTTATTGCTGTTAAATACCATTGTTTGTTTTTGAAAATAAGACTATTTGGCCATAAGCTTTAGTTTAGAAAGATGTACTTTGTTTCATGTTCAATAAAATGGTTTCATTATCACTGCTATTTTTCAGGCAGTAATATCTTAAGATTTAAAAAATACATGTACTATTTGTATTCATATTTTTACAAGAAAAAAATGAAAAAGAAACTAAGATATACATATACCTATTGATGAAATAAAAAAGCATCTGATTTTTAATATAACAAATAGCTCTTTTAATAAGAATTATTAGATGACACATGACTTTGGGAATGATAGGATTTTATGTTTCTATCCTAACATTTTATAATGTATTCTTCTTTGAGTTTATATTCATGACATTACTTATTTACCCCATTTTTTTCTCTATTGATCAACATAGTCCATTGAAAAAATAGCAGCTAAGGAATTAGAAATTTGAATCTCAGCTGTGTGTAGATTTTAGATCACAACTCTCCTTTTAAGAATCATAAAATAATCATTGTTCCCTTATTTTATCCATAAAATGTGGGTCCTACTATTTAAGAGGATGATGGCAATGACATTTTCCTAAATTACTTTATATGGCCACTACTCTTTTAAATAAATCACACTAAAAGGTTAGGAGGAAAAGAAGTTTTAAAGAAGTTAAAATTAGTGGGTTTATTTAATTTGGAGAAGATTGTAAGTTAGAGCAATGAATTTTAAGAGTGCAAAAGGCTCTCATACAGTGGAAACATGTATACCAATAATAACAGCAATAATAATAATATACATTTATATAGTGTTTTAATGTTTACAAAATACTTTTCTTATAAGAATCTTATAAGATGGGTAGAGAAAACTGAGTCTCATGTGGGGGTCAGTTTCATGATTTACCAAAAGTCTCAGAGAAAGTCATCACACAGTTGGATCATAAAGCCAGGATTCCTGTCACCAATTCTTTCTACCATGTCATATGAGTGAAGCTATAACTCCAAAAACTGCAGGGTACTCACAAAATAAAGATTAATCTATTCCCTATGCTTTGCATCTTGCCTGGACAGCTCTAGGTAAAATAATAAAGTAGTTTTTAAAAATTGTCCTTGGTACCTCCTCACTTTCCCTCTCAAAATGATTCTCCCAACATAGAATCTCTTCTATTGCATTGCCTATTGCTCTTATAAGAATAAAGACCCAATTGGGCCAGAATTTTGTATCCAATCTGGATACTGCCTTATATTCCAGACCTCTGACTTAATGCTTCTCCTCATTAAAATATGCTTTTGTCCTCTTCCTTTTCAACTTGATGTCTATAAAGTAATAATAAAAAAATGTTATTAACTGCTTTATCCAAAATTGGAGAAAGCTGTAGTGTTCTTTGCATTTAAAACATATGTTACATACAGAAGTGGGATTTAATATTGAAATACAAATTTAAAAATAAATAGAATTAGGTTGAGTCAAGAAAGGAAATAAGACTGGGCTTAACCTGAAATTGACAAATCTAAAATAGAGAGAAAGATATAAATGGGGATGAAAAAGAATAAAAGCATTTAGTAAAAGAATATAGCAGCAACCAGTTGTCATGGAAACACAGGTAAACTGATCCTGAGCAAAATATCAGGGGATCAGACTGAGTTTCCACAAACCATAGGGGAAAAAAAATCCCTACATCAATTTTCTTAACACTCTTTCTTCTTATTTGGGAGAAGGAAATATACAAATATATATATTTTTTTTCCACCCAGAAGCTCCCTTTACACAAAAGTATAAGTGGACTCCTAACCTGAGTACTTCCATATCTGAAAGATACTCCCAAGAGTAGTCCCAGTCCTTTCTTTACAAGCACACAGAGGAAATAAATCTCATCATCCCATGGATGGAAAATCTCTTATGTAGAATCAGTATACAAGACATAAGGCTCAGAATAAAAGTTGTTTTCTTCACAATTTAAGGAAATTAAGTAGGGTTCATTTCAAAATTCACAGAAAATTACCAGACCTATCTTTTACCAATTCTCCTTGTACTAAGCCAAAAAAAAAAACAGTTATAAGTATTTTTTGTACAAGGAGGCCCTTTTTCCCTATCCATGAATAGGTTAAGTATTTGGTCATAAGCTACATGCAGGTCAGTGTTGAGTAAAAATAACATATGAAAAAGAAATTTTAAAATGCAAAGTAAATGTAAAAATTTTAAGAGATAAAAAACATTTGAGAACAGCACTTAATATATTGTCCAGTAATAGTATACACAATGGTATATACACTTAATGCACTTATAAGTTACTAAACATTCTAACATTTATATTTCTAGACTTTGCCTATCTGCTAACTTTAACATTCTTTTCACAACCTTTAAATGTTACTTATTTTAACTTTTTTTTAAAAATGTGTATATTTATGTTATTAAATAATAAGGTATAGTGTAAATACTGTATATGAATATATTTTATGCATTTCTGAATTTCTACTTATTTTCTGTGTTGTCTGTTGGCCTTCCTGTGATTTCTACAAAACTTCCCACTTAATTTCTTATGCCTACCCATGATATTTTGAAGTCACATGAGGAAAATAGTGATATAGAAGCAATGCATGTGCATATATATGCATATGTATATATATATATATATATACACACACACATATATATGAGATTTAAAATGGTTGAGGTCTTAAACTGTAGTGATTAAAATAGTGGAAGATATAAATTGTGATAGATATAAGAGAGGGTGAGTAAATTTGACCGCAGAAATATGTTTCACTACAGTGTCTTGGGTTTTAAAATCAAATATAAGATGGTCACCAGGGAAATATTCCCAATTATTCAAATACCCAAGTCAATTGGGTTTTATAGAGATTTTAATTAACAATACAATGAGTAATCAAAGAAAGAGAGAGAGAGTAAGAAAGGAATAAGTATGAAGGGCCTCAAGCCAATATGGCCTAGACCTGAGTCTTAAAAGAGAAATCAGTCAGTTTTTTAACACTCACCATGAGGTCTGACTAAACAAGGATACTAGTGACACCAGGCCAGCTTCCTTCCTCAAAGAGTCTTCCAGCCAGAGATTGTTTCAAAGGGCCTCTCTCAAGAGCCTCCAGAGCTCCTACCCCAAAGGGACAGAGCACCTCAGAGGAGCTCCTCAAGGAGCTCTCCTTCAGAATGAGATTTCCTCCAAAAGCACTTCTCCTCAAAGAGATCTATCTCCAAGGAAAGAGCCCTCAAGTATCAGTCCTCAAGGAAATGAGTCTCTCAAAATGAGATCCTCCAGAATGAGAGTCAGAAATCGAGATCCTGAATGAGATCCAAGCTCTTATTTTTAAGGGCAAACTTTCCTCTGTCACCTCCCCTAAGTCCTTACATCTACCAATCACTGTAGATGTTTCTAAAGGACCGCCCATTTTGAATTCACAGCTGAGTAGTTTTAATCTCTTTAGTAAGTCAGAAAAAAATGCTGCTGTGTTGACAAATTTCATTAAGAAAAAACCTCTGAATAAGTTATGATCCTTTTAGGTTTAAGTAGTTTACAAGTTGCCCCACCTAAATGGGTACCTAGCATCCCATTGTATCAATTTTAAAAACAGGCATGACTCAAAGAACTTCCTGTCCTTTCCATAAGCATGGGTCAAAGCACTTTCATTGTTCAGCAAGGAGTTTTCTGTCCCAAAGCAGTCTTAAGTAGGGTGGAGTAGGGATATTCCCATGGCAAGGAGTTTTCACATTCAAGTAGAATTCTCACTATCTGCTAGGGAATTTTTTTTAAGTAGAAGATTCCCCAATGGGGAAATTTCCAACATTCATAAGTCTGAGAAATTTTAAGGTTTACATATATGTTCTCAGAATTGAATATATATACACAGAAAATAAAGATATGGATTTATGTATAAATGATGTAGATATATACATTTCTATATCGTCTATCTCTATGTATTATTATCATCTACATGTATATATATGTATATCCTGTTTGTACATGATTGTTAGCCTACTGTCTCCCCCATGAACATGTGAGTTCCTTGAAGGTGAAGCCTGCCTCTGGCCTTCTTTTTATCAACAGAGTACAGGATATAAAGTAGGTGTCTAATAAATGTTTATTGACTGACCGACTATTAGTGCAAAGCACTTTGGCTCTCTGATCTCAATCATTCTGCAAAACATTCCTTCCAAGGAAGTCATTGCTATTATTAACACTTAACAGATGAGGAGACAGAGACTGGGAGAGGGTAAATGACTCACCCATGGTTACGAAGCTAGTAAGCACTTAAGGAAGGATTCAAATACAGACCTTGCTGACTCCAGATGCTGTATTTTAAACACTATTCCATCGAGTGGCTTCTAGTAGGGATATTCTTTCTACTTGCCCCCAACAACAAACATTCAATGGAACTTGCAGAGAAGCAGAATTAGGCTTGATATCAAGAAAATGTTTTCTTCTAATTCAAGTTGCCCCAAAGCATAATGTACAAAAGCCACTGTAGGTGGTAAGTTGTATTTTACTGAAAATCTTCAATCAAAGATTGGAAAATCATTTGTCAGGAATGTTGGAGAGGAGAGTCTTCTTACTAACAGTAAGATTTGCAAAGTACTTTTATAGATATTATCTCATTTTTTTTTCTCCTGACAAGCCTGGGAGGTAGTTGCTATTCCTATCATTACTTTGCAGATTAGGAAACTGAGGTAGACAATGACCAAGCAACTTGCCCAAAGTGACATTACTTTATCCACTGCAACAGCAGCTGAGTTATATTCCTCTGCAGGCTAGAGTTGATGTCCTCTGAGGACTCTTCCAGCTCTTTGATTGTGTGTTCCCCCTAAATGTTTCCACTTAAGTTCTTCAACCACTTCATGGTGAAGAAAAATGTATGTCTCTTCTTTAACCAAAGAATGGAAGTTTATTCTCTGATTTTTTCTTCAAGTCAATCTGTTTTTACTCAATCTTAAAAAATTGTGTTGAGGTAATAGAATGTTAAAGATTGACCTTAGAAGAACAAGTATTCGAGCCCCTTCTCTTTGCAGATGAGAAAAACTGAAGTCTACACAGATTAAGTAACTTTTGCAAGGTCAGATAGATATTTTAGTAAGCGCCAGACCTGAGATTCAAATGTAGGCCTTCTGATTCTAAATCCATTTTTTCCCTGAAAAGTTTCCCTTTTAAATAAATAAAATATGATGGACTAAATTTGTTTTGCCTAAAGTAGGAGGTTGGACTAAGTGACCTCTCCAGTGTTCACGAGCTTTCTCTTTCTGTGATATTGTATACCCATACCTATAAGGTCTAGTGAATGATACTCCCTGTCATATTGAGTTTTGTTCCAATTTTATCTAATCTTTGAATATCTTTTCCCTCCTATTTTTGCCACTTCTTTTTTATTCATAAGATAACCACTTTTTATCATTTTTGATTTGATTGTACAGCAGATGCAGATTAAAAACAGCAGCAGTGATTCAGAGGCTCCTGAAAACAAGATTCCAAGGTTGTAAAACACACTGCATGTGCTTCGTAAACATTTTCATTTTATAATTGTCTCGATGAAGAACTGTGATGCTTGAGTCACGTTTGAGGTTTAGAGGATTCAGTGGGCTTTAAATTGGTTTTCTCTCTGTTTTTTATACCTTAGGCTTACCACTATCTTATCTTTTTTTCTCTTTTTGAAACCTATAATAAAGATTAAACTAATAAAGTAAATACAGCAATACATACAAATGCTGTCCAAAAAACAGAGACCTAATTCATTTTCAGGATAATCTGGGCATAAATCTTCCCATAATTTGTTTTCACTGCAACAAATGTTCCTCTCTCTGGTGAGAGAAAAGAGGCTTATTCCCCCCGTCAAATGTTGTGGCTTGAACATCATTACACAGCATTCTGATATATGATATATAATGTTAAAAACACACCAAGGAAGGAACTAGTAATGTGACACAATCTTGAATCACACCTCAGTTCTCAATACTTCATTTTTAAGCACAGACTACATTTAAAGGAAGAATGCCATGTGCACTGCTGGTGACAAACAGATGAGAGGTGACACACTGCTTTAGTATTTGATTGAAGTAAGGAAGCTTGGGTTCTGCTTACAAATAATCCTATGATTAATGTTTTCAAACAGGACCAAGCTTCTCAGCTATTAGTGCCAGAGTTCCTTTGTGCAAAAAGCAGAAGTGTTATCACCATCTTAGTGATACAACAAAGGTTCATAAAATAATATCTTTGAAGCAATTGTGGACAATTTTGTGATCAATAAATATTAGAGTGCAATTGGAATGTGGATGACAAGACTAGTAATGAAAAAGACCTGAGTTCGGATCCCAATTCTAATGTTGATTCAAAATATTACCATTTATGCCCAACTCACTCTCTGAGAGTATATTTCAGAGAAGTTACCAGTCCCATCAGTTATGAGTGAAGTGTTTCCACAATAGCTCTCTGTCATTTATGAAAGCACTCCTTCAGAATTTCTCTCTCCTCCTATTTAATTTTTTAAAAGCATTTATTCAAGACCTTTGGTATAGAAGGCATTGTATGATATACTGTGAATGTAAAATCAAAATAAAAAAAATTAATTTTTAAGGAGTTTGTATTGTGAGACATGTAATCACTTTGGAGGAATTGTAATGAATAAGAAAACACATTCCCTACCCTCAGGCTCTTCATAATTCATTTGAGAATTTTAAGTTTAAGTTAAAAAGTTTTAAAAAAAGTAAAAAACAAAAAACAAATGTAGTATCTTACGTATAGGGCTTTCCCACAATATTACACTCAAAGGTGGGAAGACTATTCCCAAGTTCAAGGTACTGGATGGATAATTAATTCTAAAATTATAGCTCAAGAGTCCCTACTGGCAGTTTGCTGTTAAGAGTTGGTCAGTAGACACAATTAGCTCAAAGCAAAGACATTTATTTAGATGGCAGATAATAAGCAATAATAACAAAAATTCCAATTATAAACCTAAATCATGTTTTTTTTCCTATGAATAAACATGGTATTGGTAGGGAGAGTGGACATTCAAAGTATAAAGGTAAAGAGACATGAATTTAGGGAACTTATGCGGTCAAGATAAATCACATCTTAAAGACTAAGGCACTAATCTTTTCTCTTCTGATATCGTTTTACTCTGGATATGGCATTCTTCTGAATCAGTCACTCACCAAACCTGTTTCTCTCTGATGAAGAGATTCCAAAGGGCTAGTCAACTATCTCTCAAGTTTACTGAAGCCTCACCAGGGACAAAAGCCAATCTTTAACCAGCTAATGGCTAGAAACCTTCTAAGACCATCAACATTAACTCAAGAACTTCCTCATAGATTATAAAGGGTGAATGTCTATACAGTGTAGCCATTTCATTGTAATTCGTTAAAATACAAATCCTTTGTTATCCTGTTTACAAGATCTTTGGCTTTAGTAATCTCATCACCCATATCTTGGGGAAATCAATTGACCAAGGGTACCCTCATCAATTCTTCTACAACTACCACCCCCAATACAGGAACATGAAAAAAAAAAATTAGCAACAACAAAAATAAGTCTTTCTTTTATGGGTCACTGGGCACACTGCAATCTAACATTTGTATCTAGGGACTGACACCATAGCTACAAAAACTGAAGCATGGCAGTTATAACTAGCAAGATACTAAAAGTGTGATTAACTTAGAAGGACAAACACATCTTTTCTCTTCATCAGAAATGAAGAAAAGCTTAAAAATACTAGAACAGTTCATGATGCATAATAGGTACATTTCTCAAGAATCCTTAAATAATTTTAAGATAAGAAATACCTGAATGTCAGAGCTGGAAGGAACCTAAAAGATCATCTAAGCCAATACTCTCATTTTAAAAAGAATTAGCTGTCATATAGAAATGGAAATAACTTGCCCAGAGTCATAGATGTGCTGGTGGCAAAGCAAAGACCAAAATTTTATTTTATCACCTAGTTCAGTGAAATTTTTGGTTTAGATCTTAAAGAGTAGAAGAACAATTCTAGGGGTTTAACTAAATTTGAAAGAGAAAACAATCACCATGGCAACTCACTTGATATGTGTATTGTTTATGCAGAATGAAGAATTCTTTATTATCTTCTCTTCAACATCACTTTGATAACTATAGATTCCCACTTAGTTACAAATCATTTTGATGGCTGAGATTTTTTTGTTATCCTAAATCCCAGATCCAAGATACTGACCTTGAGGATGAAGATCAGTGCTGGTGGTAAGGACTTGTTTCCTTATTTTCTTTCCTTCCCAAGAGCTCCTACAGGGTATGACCTCCTCCTCATTTGTTACCTTAAGATTTAAATTATTTAAAGTTGGCCCTGGGATATCTAAATGAGCCAAGGAAATGCAGAGTAAATCTCTTGCTTTTCTCTCTGGTCCCAGAGTATCCTTCATCATTTTCTTTCAAACAAAAAGGCCTTGTCATTCATATTTAAGTGAATGAGTTTCCTCTCCATTTAATAATTACTTGAAGGTGCTGATGTAATGATTGATTAGGTTCAGGCAGGCAACTGCTTCCCAATCAAATTGGTTAAGGATATGGTGAAAGATAGGCCCCTTAAATATTCACCTAAGGTTATTTTTTTTCTTTTAAACTCCTGATCTTTTTATATGAAAAGAACATCATAATCTCTATGTTTCCACAGTCCTAAAAATTGAAAATCTTATAATTAGAAAAAAATTGACTTTTTTTTTTCTTGGAAGGACACTCAACTGTTTTCCAACTTAAAATTCATCTTGACTTTCCATGTCTAGCCAATTCTTAATAGACTGGGATAATCTTTTGCTACATAAAAGTTATATCATTTTATTTTTCACTTTTTTCCATTACAAGTGATATATTCAACTTAACTGTTTTCTCTAAATATATTATGGCCTAGAGACATTCTTACTTTCAAGACTGTAGTAAAGGTCTAATTACACAAATTTATAAAGAGCTAAATCAATTGTACAAAAAATCAAGTCATCCCCCCAATTGATAAATGGGCAAGGGACATGAATAGGCAATTTTCAGATAAAGAAATAAAAACTATCAATAAGCACATGAAAAATGTTCTAAATCTCTTATAATCAGAGAAATGAAAATCAAAACAACTCTAAGGTATCACCTCACACCTAGCAGATTGGCTAACATGACAGCTATGGAAAGTAATGAATGCTGGAGGGGATGTGGCAAAGTAGGGACATTAATTCATTGCTAATGGAGTTGTAAATTGATCCAACCATTCTGGAGGGCAATTTGGAACTATGCCCAAAGGGCGATAAAATACCATCTACCCTTTGATCCAGCCATAGCACTGCTCGATTTGTATCCCAAAGAGATAATAAGGAAAAAGACATGTACAAGAATATTCATTGCTGCGCTCTTTGTGGTGGCCAAAAATTGGAAAATGAGGGGATGCCCTTCAATTGGGGAATGGCTGAACAAATTGTGGTATCTGTTGATGATGGAATACTATTGTGCTAAAAGCAATAATAAAGTGGAGGAATTCCATTGGAACTGGAATGACCTCCAGGAAGTGATACAAAGTTAAAGGAGCAGAACCAAGAGAACATTATACACAGAGATGGATACACTGTGGTACAATCGAATGTAATGGATTTCTCCATTAGTGGCAATGTAGTGATCATGAGCAACTCAGAGGTTCATATGAGAAAGAACACTATCCACATTCAGAGGAAGATCTGTGCGATTTGAAATACAAAAGAAAAATAACTGCTTGCTCACATGGGTCAATGGGGATAAGTTTGGGGTTATAAACCCTAAATGATCACCCTAGTATAAAAATAAATAATAAGGAAGTAGGTCTTGACCAATGACACATGTAAAACCCAGTGAAATTGTGCATTGACTATGGGAGTGCGTTGGAGGGAGGGGAGGAAAAGAACATGATTTTTGAAATCCTTGAAGAATACTCTAAATTATTCAATTAAATGAAATTTTAAAAGAAAGAAAGACTCTAAGCTTTCTTTCAACCAGTTCAAATTGCCATAACTCTTTAATTCTATTACTTTATGACAAGCTACAGTAGAATGAAGGGAGAAGCAGTTAATCCTTTAGCTTTTAGTTTCCACTCTAAGGGAGTTTGTGAAAAGTCTCTATTTAAATCCCAGCATCTAAAAGTAAAACAAAGAAACAAACAAAACCAACATTATTTCACCATTGTTATTCTCCACTGACTTTTTTTCCTTTATGATTTTACTTCAAGGTTTTGCAAACTGAAGTTCAGAGAGGAAGTTGGGGATTTTTGCCCCACATTTTATTTTCTCAATCTGATTTCTAAGACCATCATTTCAGATATTATTACAAATCCCATCAGGTGGTGTCACATAGCAAGATTCCTCTGTTCGTCCCAAAAAGAAAATTCAGCTGACACCTGTAATGGAGTAAATCTATCAATTTGGACTATCAACTTAGCATTTATAGATTCTCCACAAATAATTTCCAATATTTATAATTTTGCATCTAGGAAGAAAGGATGACAGGATTAGAAGAGGAGTCTCTGAGCTCCAAAAGTTTTGGTTTTAAATAATGCCAGCAGTACAAGAGGAGGCTGAGGGAGAGATAATCAATTAGACCTGAAAAGAAACATGACATTTCCAAGTTTGCCTTTAGTAATTCTAACTTTACACAGTTCACTAAAACCTGTCAATACTGCATGTGCCCTTTCTGTTATGTAAGAAGCCTTATTTTCCGTGTTGAGGAATAGCAATAGATGTTCTGAAGCACCCTAGCACTGTGAATCAAAGGTCATTGAAAAGGTAGTGCCTAACAGGCATAGACAGTCAAAACAGTCTAGTTGATGTATCTAGAAGAATATCTCAGTCTCACCTACTTTCTAACCTGCCATTCATTTGAAGTTCCACCAATAGTTAATAAAAGACAGAAAGCACCAGGTATCATATTTTGAAGCTGATTCTTTCACCAGAACGCTTACATGGAATGCAAACATAAAGTTCTTTCATATTTTCTATTAGTTCAATTTTCAACAAATGCTTATTAAGGATCTATTATGTGCAAAGGTTTGTGTTGAATACTAAAAATAGAAAGAAGAAAAATGGTATGGATTCTGCACCTCAAGGAATTTGGAATCTACTATTGGGGACACAACATGTGCACAGATCAGAATAATAATATAGGAAGTGAAAGGAAGAACAAAGAGATCTAATGCAAGATTCTCTTGTAAAAATGGAGGAGAAAACTCTTTGGGAGCACCAGAGAAAAATTCATGGAGAAGGTGACTCCAAAGAGGAGCTTTGATATATTTCATCTGGGAGAAATACAAAATTGTTCCTCTATTGAAATTGTAAAGCCCTTTAAAACTGGACCAATCTACTTTTCCAAATTGGTTATACATTATTCTCCCTTCTTGTACTCCACAGTCTAAGACAAAGTGTTCTTGTACCTCTCATATTTCCTAGAAAACTCTTCCTTCTCTATTCCACCAATTGACCTAAATCCCAATTAAGAACCTTTTTTAAAATAACTGGACTCCTTCTCCACCCCTTCTTAATTCCAGGGCCTTTACCTTGTTAATTATTTCCTATTTCTCCTGCACATAGCTTGCTTTGTATATATGTGTTTGTTGCCTCTTCTACTGGATTATAAGGTTCTTAAGGTCAGGGACTATCTTTTGCCTTTTTTGTATTTCCAGTGCTTAGTTCATTGCCTGACACATAGAAGACTTTCGATAAATATTTATTCACTAATCAATGACACTCCATTTACCATCTTTCTTCTGCCATGAATACCTGGGATACATGCTCATCTCTACCTTTTAGAATCCTTTGTTCCCTTAAAAATTCTACTTAAATAGTATATGAGCCTTTCCTACTATGATCCCCCACTATAGATGGTAGTGTCCTATTAAAAAAGAATACCTCATGTTAAATATTTGTACATATATTGCATCCATTTATTTTTGTTTTTGTTGTATTCCTCAATAGAATATAAAATTCCTAAGGGCAGAAAATGTTTTATTCTTGCCTGTGTATGTCCAGTAATGAGTAAAATAACTGATATATAATATGTACTTGAATTACTTGATGGACTGATTCAAGACAACATGAGTAAATGCATGGAGGCAAACATCATTAGAATAAGATTGGGAAATAGTTAATAGTCACATTTGGCTAGAATGTAGGTACATGAAGTACATGAGAGCAAATAATGTGAAATAAGGCTGCTGAGACAGATTGAAATTGTATGGTAGGGCTCTTAAACATCTGCCTCAGAAGTTTGTATTTTGTTCTATGATGGACACTAGCAAACCACTGAAGAGTTTGAGTGTTGAGGTGACATGCTCTGAACCATGCATTAGGAAGATTATTTTGATAGATTTATAAAAGACCATAGAAATAAGAGATTAGATTTAAGGTGACTAATTAAGGGTCCAGTGAAGATGAGAGAAATGTTTGAACTAGGGTAATGGCATTGTGGGTGGAGAGAAGGTATCCGGTATTAGAAATGTTGCTTAGATATAAATGACAAGACTTGTAATATAATGCAAGATGTGAGGAGGACAAGGTCAAAGATACTTTAGATCCTACACAACTGGAATGATGGTGCCATCAATAGAAATACAAACAGTGGGAGGAAATATATGTTTAGAGAGATTATTTTTAATGATGAATAATTTTAGATAAAATTTAGATAAAAAAGACTTCTCGAGAAATATTCAAAGAACTGTCCCCTACCAGAAGAGTATGCTCTCTGAAAATGTCATGTTCATCTTAGAGAGAAGTGTTCTTTAATTTTAACAGTTATGGTACCCAAAAAACTCCAATTGTATTGGATCAAAGTTTTGCTTCATACATTTTGTGGAGCACACACATTTGTATATGTGCAACATACACAAATAATCACTTTGGTTTTGTTTTCTTTAAATTATCTCACTCCATCCAAGTTTTCCTATGTTTTTATTCCTAAAAATAACACTAATGTAAAATTTTTATTCCTAGGCATCTTATCTTGTTGTATAAAACTTTTGCATCATATTTAATATTTGTAATGGAATCTTTTAGTCAGAGGATATAAGTTTTTAATTTCCCTTATATAATTCTAAAGATTTTCCAGAATCAGTGAACCATTTCATACTCCACCAATAATGAATCTGTGTGCCTATAATTCAATAGCCACCTAGATTATGGGTATAAGGTGATATTTCAAGGGTCTGTTAATTTGCATATCTATGATTATTAGCTACTTTGAATATTTTTCATCTTTTTATTGACACCATATTTCTTATTTTGAAAATTGTTCATACATCTTGCCTACTTTTCTGATTGGAAATGATTCTTCATCTTACATATTTGTAACAATTCTCTATGAATGATGAATGTCAGATATTTACCAGAAGATATACTGAAAATATTTTGTCCATTCCATATCATTACTTTTGATCCGAGCTGAACTGTCTTTGTTCATAGGACACATTTATTATTAGTGGTGGAAAGTTGGACCCAAGTTACAATAACCCTTTCTATTCATCTTCAGCTCCTACAATTTAGGGAAGATAATAAAGGGGAGTCCTTATCCATTGCTATGGCTATAATGAGAACTAAATAACTGCTACCCCCATATCAATTTGGGCACTATAAGTATAAGTGGATCTAGCACTGTACCTCAAGAAAGTTCATCTACATCTGGCAGGTGATGAATCCCACATTATGGCCTTCCTCTTCTAGAGTGAGGTGCTGAGTGATGTAGACTTCCCGTTAGGCAAAGGGATGAGCTCACAGCTTTGCTATCTACCTTATTTCTGAGCTTTCCAGACCCCCAAGCATTGACATCTGCTCTTTACCTTTGAATATTATCATCTGCTGTGCTGCTATAACCTAAAGACCACTAGCTTCTAAATCTCATCTCGCCTATGAATATTATTTCTCCTTGATAGAATTTGAAATCATTGAGAGCAGGGTCTGCATCTCTTTTCTATTTTCATCCCCAATGCTTAGCATGGTGTGGGGCACCTAGTAAATGTTTAATAAATACTTATTCATTAATTCATTTGTTAACTATTAAAATATAGTTAATTTCACCAAAATCAATCTTTATCCTTCTTTTAACAAAATGACAGTGCCAGTCAACTTCAAAGCTAACAATCTTTTTTTTTAATTAGCTTCTAAAAAACTTTTTTAACTTTAATTAGCAAGTTAAGTGGACTGATGATGTGATGTCAAAACAAAAAAAACACCCATAAAATGTCTTTAAAATGTAAAACTAGTAGTGTAACAATAATTTGATATTTCCATGGATCTGTGACTTTTTCAATATGAGAACTCTCTCTAGTTGTAATGGATTGCATCCCAACTGAATCTTCTCATCTTATGTCTTGCCCAAATCAACGTTATGAAATTTCACCCAACATTCTGGGGCTTTTCCTCTCCATCTTTTATATTTTATGGATTCCAGTGGAGTATAGAAACTGTCTATCAGTTATCCTTTACTCTCATTGCACAATCAACCCACCACCTTTCTCAGTCATACATCATTCTGCCAATGTCTCTTAAATGCTTCTCCTGTACTATTATTGGTGATATATCATAGGATACAAGTGAAACAGGATATGGTATAAGGAACCAAACCAAAAATGTTTGAGATTAAAATCTTCTCTTGTGATGTGTGGCTGAATATAATCTTTTGTTTTGTCTCAAAGAGACTATCATAATCCCTCAAAGGAAGTTCAGGTTCCAAATTCTTTTTACCCCATATTTCTTTATAATTGATTCTAAAATTCTACAGAGCATATACTCTGTCTCTTACTTCTTGATCTCAAAGTTCATGGCTCTCTCTCAAGGATATTATGAAGAGCTGTGATTACCTGGTTTATATTCCAAGAGATGAAGTGTCACAACAGGAAAAAAAATAAAATATGAGCAAGGTTGTTCCTAATTCAAAAGTTGAAGCCTTTCCTGTCCATTGTCCCTTTTCACTTTGGGATGGAATTTCAACTTCAGGCACATTGTGATCAAATCAATGGATATCCAACCTACTTTAGGCACATGCATTTACATGTAAAATGGATGAATCATGGCATGATCAATCTGTTCATTTCAGTCATAAGAAGAGTTGATAAAGGAAAAACATTCAATTTGGTTAAGGCTGTCTGTATCAATCACAGGGATGACAAAAATAATGTAATGTGCTATGACATCAATGGTCAGGTAACATGGCCAATTGCTATGTCTAAATCAAGCCTAATTGAGATATTGTTCAGTGCCAATGCATAAACAGACTAACCAGGAAGGCCAACTTCCAATCTGTTCAATTCAGCCTTCATATATGAACTTGCCAGGACTGAAAGGGAGAGAAAAGAGAAGCAGTGATGAAGAGCCTTATGAATAGACACAAAGACCCATAGATAGACACATGCATAGATACATGTTATACTCATAAACAAATAGGTACATATATAGAACAATCTCTTTATACTAGAATTATAGTGACTAATCATTAAATGTGATTAGAGGAGTCTTGCAATCATAAAAAACCCCTCAGAATATCTTGGAAAATGTGATGGGAAATCACTCTATGATATTTCAGAGGATTACTAGTCCTATGCCCTATGTTTTAATTATATACTTTTTATTTTTTTCACTTTGGTTTGTGTTTTTATTTCAAGGTTTCAGTTTTATAGAAATATTTTATTTCTATACATTTTAGATTCTTATATAATCAACTTATACTGGTTCCCCCTTCAGAAAAGTTATATATGATACTATATTAACATATCAAGATTAAATATTGTTCAGGATATGTTATATAGAATACACATATATTATATAATTCAGCCTTATTAGGAGAGATAATATTTGAAAGAATATTAAAAACCTCAGATAAATAAAGCTATTCTAAATACTTTGAGTTTACTTCTAATATCTCCTTTTTAAAGAAAATTTGTAATGATTTTAAGGAAAATTTTTGAAAAATAAACTTTAAAAATCGATTTCTAGAATACTTTGGAGAACATAATTTTTATTAGACACAAGTAAGAAAAATTAGTTCTAAAATGGTCAGTGCAAAGTACTTGTAGCTGGAGTGTTTGTTGTTGCTGTTGTTTTTAATCCTCAGCTCTTGGGGAACTTTCTTAAGAGAACATTTTCATGACAACAGACTTCTAAGGAGAAAAAGGAAGTCAACACAGGTAGAAGGAGCCTCTAATTCAGTTTCGTTTTCAGTGGCTCTTAGCCAGTAGAGGGCATGTAGAGAGCACTGTCCTGTGTGCTCAACCAGTGAAAGCCTCATAATGATCACTTTAAAGTGTATAGAAAGGCCCCACTTTTTCTCAAGTGCAAGGTTAGTCTTGTTTTCCTTTTCCTCCAGTTACCATCATCAGATTAGTATCTGTGTGACCTCTACAGGTTGAATGAGGGGTACAGAATCGTCCTTCATTTTTCTCTTGGTTTAATAGAGTCCTATTCATATAAAATAAAATTAATTTGAAATGAATCACAAAAATGTATGTAAAATAAATGCATATTCACAGTTGGTACTGAAAATAGAGCAGCAAAGGAAAAGAGGGCAAATAACTACTGCCTCATTCAATACCACATTGAACATTTTATGGAAATGTTGGAATGAAAAAAGCTTTTAAGACATGTGGGCTCAAAGTGTAACACTATCTTACTTACCTAACATATCACTTTCTGTTTCTAAGAAGCCTAAAGAGTACCACACAAATCCTATTTTCCCTTAATATTATGCCCCCTTTTCACTGAAGCAAGGCAGCCATCTGGAGATGAAATAGCTGTTTTTAAATGAAATAGTAGTAGGTGCTATCCAGTGGCCAAACTGCCTTGCTCAGCTGGCCTCAAGGTGGAGAACTACTCAACTGCCAACCATTATTTTCTCCCACCATTCTGATTTGCAGAGCAATTTTGTTTTTAGAAGGGCGATTTTCTATAAACCTCATTGGCCAAGTACACACTTTGCAATTTCCCCATCATTTTTACAATGTAAAGAAAATGCCCAAGGTCCATACAAAGCTCAAAGAGCTATTTACAAGGCTGGTTTTATTAACTTTTCTTCACTACCCATCAACACTGACACAAAAGGTCACCATTTAAGGGAATGCCGAATTTTGATGAGCAAGATGAAATGGAGAGTGGAGATTGAAAACAATAATAACTGAGGTAGAGATGTATATGTGTATGTGAGTACATAGTGGTTATTCTAGCCTCCATTCTATCGTATTTTGCCTTTCTCTACTGGATCAGGGATTCCTGGGACAGAAAAGGACTGGTAAGTTCATCAATATTTCACAGAGTAGAAAAATTGGGGCAATTATGACATGTATGTATGGTACAATAATATCTATATTCTTGTAAGGAATGCTCTACAGAATACACAATTTTATAATGCAATATACAGTATGGACTATGTAGTATATAAAACTTTAATCAAATATATATTATATGATACATAATATAATATATAATATAGTATTACTGACTGCATAGAGTAAATAATGGGTTTGTGTCATGTAAAAACAAAGAAACAAAAACTTGGGAGCTTTGTGTGTACTGAAAACTCAATATGTCACCAGAGCAACAAAGAAAACATTGATTCACTCATTCCCGATTTATGAAATTCCTGCTACATGTCAGGCTCAAAGTTAAGTGTAAGGGATAAAAAGGTAAAAAAAAATTAAATAGTCCCTTACCTAAAGGATCTTACATTCAACTGAATGTAAATAACATGGACACAGATAAGTAAAAAGAAAATACTGAGAATCTCCAAAGTTTTAATGAGTTTTAAGCTTTAATAAGCTATTAAAGGGTGGTTGGGGGGATATTGAGAGGTTGCGTGCATTGTATGCATGTGTGTGTTTGAAAGAGAGACAGAGACAGAGAGATGAAGAGAGAGAGAGAGAAGAAGAGGGAGAGAGAAATAAGACAGGCAGAAGACATACAGAAAGGAAGGCGGGAGGGCTCTATTTGTTGATCGTGATTTCTCTTTCCCTTCTAGCCCTCTGTCTCTTGTCTTGCAAGCCCCCAATGCAGTGGCCACTTCTGGCTTATAGGAAATGAGGAAATAATGATGGCATCAAAGTGGAAAAGTAGTTTGACATATGAGCTCATCATAATGTCTTTCAGTGCATATTAGAGAAGCTTAAGGATCATACCAAAGACGGCTTTTGAAGTTTATTGAGTCCTGTTTCATAACCCTAAGGAGAGAAGGCATCCCTGACTCATATCTTAGATTAAGCCAGAGTAAAACTGATATATTTGAAGGGGGGAATCACATATAATCCAGTAGTATATTGATGATCTCACAAGACAGAATGTTCAACTGGAAAACAAAATCTATGGAGAAAGGAAAGTCAAGTGCCTAATTGTAGACCAACTACTCTTCAGGCAGAAGATCTGAGTTTCAATCCAGTCTTAGATATTCCTAGCTGTGTAACTTAGAACGAATCATTTAACCTCTGTTTTCCTTAGGTCCTCTAACTGTAAAATGGGTTTAATCATAGCACAGGGTTGTTGTAAGGACAAAATGAAATAATATTTGTTAAATACTTAACACTAATGCCTGGTACAGAGTAGGCACTATATAAATGCTTATTCTCTCCCTCCCCTCTTCTGAGATCTCTAGTAGACTCTAATAAGCTCTAAAAACTTAAAATTTCCTTGCTACTTTTGAAGCATCATATATACATAATGCAGTTTCAAGAGGGGAGGGCACTAGTCACTGGGAGAATCAGAATAGGTTTTAAGTGGAAAGTTTCACTTAAATTAAGGATTAAAGAAAGTAGGGATTCGAGTTGTAAATGAAACGGCATTTGAGTTTTGTAAGTCATGTGTGTCTCTTTATATTTATCTATATTAAATGTTATTAGATTTGAGCCATCATGAGAGCAGGTTGCATAAGGTCATGGATCCTGGGGAGTGGCGTATTTTGTGTGGAGAATAAATAGTAAGTAATGAAGGACAATTAATAAGATATTAGGTGACATTAACAGGAGAATTCTGTCCAGAATAAGGAATTTATCTGACTTCACTCTGCCATGGTTGGGGCACATCTGGAATATTGAGTTAAATTCTAAGCATCATATGCTAGGGAAGAAAAATTTAAATTAGAATAAAATTAGTGATATTGTTCAGGATGGTAAACAGACACAAATATTTAAGTGGGGTGAAGAATGTGTTGTGGAGACATGAGAGACATTCTAGTGAAAGAAAAATGAATTTGTTTTCAGAGGACATGTTCTAGTTAAGTCGTTCCAATCACAGTTTCCATGACATTTAGCAAGCTATAACCTCTCTGAGTCTGTTTTCTCATTGCTAAAATGAGCAAATTAGATGATATGTTTCTAAAGGTACCTTCCAGATCAATTATCCTTATGACTACAATCTTTGGGTATCTGAAGAGTATTCACTGGACTGGACACTAGGCTTATTCTGCACAGCCCCAGGGGAAAAATAATTTAAGAACAAAGGGGGAGAAGCTGATCACATTTCAGTTGTACATAAAGAAAACTTGCTTACCATTAGAATTAGAAAAAATGAAAGAATATTCTGCATTATAATATGGTGGGTTCCTTTTCTCTAGAAATCTTCAAGCAACAGCTAAGTGGTCATCTGTTAAGAACATTATGAAGCCTAGGCTACTCAGTAATGGATTAATGGGTCCTTATAATTCTGAGATTCTTTGATTCTATACAAAGATGACCTTTGTGTAGCACAATATTGTGTTTATTTCCTACAGAGGATACAATAAATACATTCATGATGACTGATTTGAACAGTATAATTCTAAATCACTGTTCTACTTTCTTTTTTTCTAGTTAAGTGATGGCCTTTAAAAATTTTAACTCTCAAATGAAAAACATTTTAACCCTATTATCTAGACTACAAAGATAGCTTTAGAATGATTAAAATTATAGTCTTCTATCTGGTTTTGCCCTGGGCCCTGCCTTCTCTCTTTGCTAATAATTCTCAAATCTACTGATAAAATCCTAATCCCTCTGTTGAGTTCTACTCTCACATTTTCAACTCCTTTTTGGACATTTCAAAATAGATGTCCAGGAGACATCTTAAATTCAATATATCCAAAATGATCTCATCATCTTTTTCCTAAAGTCTTCCCCCTTATAAAGTCACTCTTACTACCAAGGACAGCATCATTCTCTCAGGTCCCATGCTGGCAAGATAGGTATCATCCTCAAGTCTTTAGGAACTCTCACTGCCCATATCCAATCTGTTGCCAAGATCTGTCGACTTCAATATCTGTACCATGTGCTGAACATACCCCTTCTCACTTCTAACACTGCCACCACTCTGCTTAGATCCTCATCACCTCATGCCTGTACTATAGCAATAACTCACCACTGGTCTGTCTGCCTTGAGATCCTCTGCACTTCAATCCATCCTTTTACCACCAAAGTGATTTTCAGGGATGAGGACATCACTTCCTTACTTCATAAATTCTAGTGTCCTCCTATTGCCTGAGTGATCACATACAAAATAATCTAGCATTCAAAGATCTTCAAAACCTACCTACTTCACTTCACTTCACTACACACACACACACACACACACACACACACACACACACACACACACACACACACACACACGCAGTCTATGTACCTCTTACTCCCCATCAAATACATTCTGATCCATTGATACTGACCTCCTTGCTATACTCCATGGAAAAATTTTAAAAAAGATACTCCATTTTTTGGGTCCAAGAAATCTTTCCCAAATTTTGTTTTTATTTCTAGTGCCTTCATTATTTCCTGTTTACCCTATAAATAGCTTGTTTGTAACAAACAAACGTAGTTGTTTGGTTATTGTCTCCCACATTAGTCTATACCCTTGAGGGTAGGGTATATCTTTGGGTTCTTTTTGTATCATTAGCCCTTAGCACAGTGCCTGGTACAAGATAGGTGCCTGATAAATGCTTATTGACCCCGACTGACTAGTTGAAGATGTTAATAACAAATTACCATTTTAAAGGAAGCTGGGTGGTTCAGTAGACAGGGCAGGAGGCCTAGAGTCTTAGTTCAGATTTCACTTCTTATTTTTTTAAGTTGTGTGACACTAGACAAATCAATTACCCCGCTTGTCCCAATTTCCTCAATTGTAAAGATGAGAATATTAATAGCACCTAACACCCATAATTATCATGAAAATAAAGTGATATAATATTTGTAAATAAATTAGTGTTTTTAGCATATAATAGGCATTCACTTCCTTTCTTGTTTCCTTCCTTAAAATATAATCCTCTGAAATCTGTTTTAGAGGCAAGAACTCAGTAGGCAAATGAATACAGTCCTTAATTTAAACCAACAGCATGGTCAGTTTTTCATTTCTCCTTTTAAAAAATAGTTCTCATTCTCTTTATTTCAGTTTTGAGCAATATCAAGAATATATTTCTTCTTTGGCAGGAATTATCATGGTATTTTATTATCTGCTTCCATCTTCTATTACCTGTGTGTGTGTTTGTGTGTTTTGGGGTTGGAGTAGAATTGATTCGTTTCCTTCTTTCTGCACTTGCCATCTGCCTTACTTGCTTCTTATCATATCCTCTTACCAAGCTCTATTTACTTCTCCTTACTGTGTTTATTCCTGACTTCATTGTCTTTTTGTAAATTTTTTTAAACCCAACTGCCAATCTCACCTACTTTAAACCCAGTCAAATATAATGCTACTCCCTCCCTGTCTCTGGTCCTTCACTTCCTATAAGAAATAGGTTTCACAGAAGTTGGCAGTTCAATATATTAAAAGTAAGATTTATACTGACAGCATCTAAAATGCAGTTTCTTTTTCTCTCTTCTTAAAAAAAGCAGTTCTAGATAAGAACACTGGGCAATTAAAAGATGAGAAAGGATGAGAGAGAGAAAGAGAGAGATCTATACATCTTGCTAAAAAATATCCACAATTGGTAGGGAAGAAATTGACTGGTGAGTTGACAGAATGAAGCTCCAATTTTGTTTTTTTAAAGGAACCTAATACTGTGATACATGAGTAGTAATACAAAGTAGAAGAATTAAAAGATATTCAGTGTTCATAAGTCCTTATAGTTCTAAACAATTGGCTGAGGAGGGTCTGATGAGACCTAAGGAAGATGAATGATTAGCTGTAATTTATCTTTGATGGTCTTCCACCTCCATGACCTGACCATTTCTTCCCCCTGGGTACATTTGATCCCTCAAGTAGCTGAACATTACTCTTTGAGGTACCTGACCCAATCATTGCCCACAAGCTAAGATTATACATGCCTTTCCCTGAAACTTCAAAATTTCAAATTTCCTCTGCAACCACAACTCAACAATCTGCTGATCTATTTCACTATTAGAAGGAAAGGTATTTCTGTTATAAAACCAAAACCCTGCAAAGAGGAGCCTTATACAAAGAGCACCTGGAAAATGAGGGAGATTAGGTGGCTTCAGATAGCCCTTTTGGCCCCAAACTTATGATCTCCTAGTGGGGAAAATAATTTTAAAAAGAATGATAGGTTCACACCATTGTATGTGTTTGTATATGTATGTGTGTACATATGAGTATGTATAAATATACATATACAACAAACATTAATATATAACAAGGTGTTTGTATATGTATATACATATATCTCATATGTATACATTCATATGTATACAAATTCACAAAAAGGGCTAGTGTGGCCCTGATCATCAAGGATGCATACATTTGTCCCAGGACTCAGAAAAACAATTCAACTTTGATATACTATATTAAAATTCAGAAATCATGATAGAAAGACAGAGGTTCAGAGAGATTGATAGAAAGAAAGACAGAGACAGAGAGATGGAGAGATTAAGAGAGAGAGAAAGAGGGAAACAGAGAGAGAGAAGCAGAGAGAGGGAGAGAAGTAGGGAGGGAGAGAGACAAATATAGAAACATATAGATATATAGACATACATAGGTATCAGAAGCTATCTTAGAGTCAGTATTTCTAATGATTTCTTTTTAAAAATTTTTTATTAGATGATTTAAAATAATTTTCAGTGGTTACAAAACTCATGCTCCTTCCCTCCTCTCCTTCCATCCCACTCCCATATATCACACATAATTCCACTGGGTTTAACATGTGCCATCGATCAAGACCCATTTCCTTATTATTCATACTTGCACTGGGATGATCTTTTAGAGTCCACTTTCCCAGTCATAGCCTAATTATTTCTGTAAGTTACCTGGATAAAAGTTCAGATTTATATAGCATTTTAAGGTTCAAAAAGCAATACGTTAAAATTGTATATGAATATGTATCCATATAGACTTTTGGAATATGTCCATATATATAAATATGTACATATGTGTGTGAATCTGTATATATATATGTAGTTATATGTATATGTGTATTTATATTTAAGGAACAGATGGAATGTGTGTGTATGTGCATAAGCTGAAGGAATAGGGACAGTAAGGGAGTAGCATTATATTTGACTGGTTTTAAACTAGGTGAGATTGGCAGCTGGGTTAAAAAAAAGAAAATGAAATGAGGAATAAACACAGGTAGGAGAAGCTGATAGAGCCTAGTAAAGGATATGACAAGAGGCACATGAAACAGGAGGCAGATGAAGAAAGAAGGAAAATTTGAAAGATTTGAGAGATTATGGAACACCATATACATAAATGTAGCTGCATGTATACATCTGTATTTATGTATTTATATAAGTACATGTGTATATACAGTGGATATATATATGTGTGTGTGTATGTATGTATGTATGTATGTATATATGTATCTGTGTATGTTTGGCAATGTTTTCTATAGACCATTATCTTTCAATTACATCAGATGTAATCTACTAGTTTTGGTTATGAAGACATAGCAATCTGTCACATGTTAAGGAGGAAGCAAAACATGTGATTAGCAGTTGCGACTTAAGGCATGGTCCATTTAACATTTTGAGGGGGAAACATTGTGAACAAAAGACCCATTCATATATTTGCATATAAATGTACTATGAAACAGCTTATAATTTTCTGTCTTATTTGAGGTCACTATGTTATCCTCAAGATATTTTCATCTCCAAATTACCTCTAAAGTAACTTCCATAATAGTCTTAGTATTGTAGAAAATGTTATGTATACATACATATATATATGTATAGAGAGTGTATATATACATATATGTAACTTTTAAAAATATTTTCACTAATAATATATCATAATTCTATAGCTGAAAAGGGTAATCAAAGGTCATATAGAATTAATCTCTATTTTCTAGATGAGTGAAAGAATAAATATTTATAAATCTTGTACCTGGCACTGAGTTAAGTACTATTATCATCCCATTCTGCAATTGAGAAAACTGAGGCAAAGCTAAGTTTAAAACCTCATCTAGAATCGCACGGCTATTAAGTGTCTGAGGCTGGACTTGAACTCATTTCTTGATTGACTTCAGGCCTGACATTCTATCCCCTATTCCAACTGCTGGCATCTTGTCAAGGGACCTGAAGCCAGGAAAGGTTATGCTGATTGCCCAAGCTCACATAGGTACTAAATGAAAAAGCTAGTATTCGAAATTTGGTCTTCCAATTAAAGAGTACGTTGTTTTTTGTTTTTGTTTTTTTTTTTCCCTGTAATACCAGACTGTCCTCCTTTATTATTTAACATGACAGAATACAAGCATTTTAATTCATTTTAAAAAAACTAAAATATAGGAACTAGTATAATTTTTACCTAGTTATCATAAAAAAGTATTTAGTTATCATAAACAAAATTATGAGCATTTCTCAGATTATCAAATACCCATCTACCACTCAAAACACTGTCTACAATAGGAACGCCCCATGCCCATTGTACATCCCCAGGACAGCTCTTTAGAAGACTGACTTTATGTCTCCTCAATGGCATCTTGTGAGTGGATTCCACGCATTATGGTTCAGCACAGCACACTGAAGGGATTAAAACAATCACCATATTGGGCTGCTCTTACAGTCATGCTTGGCTTGGCTCATGCTGTTTTCAGGAGAGGAGCTATACTGCTAAATTAAAAGGCTATATACTCACAGCAAGGGGCTTCTGATGACCTGAATGGTTGGAGCTCAAGTAATTTGCAATGCCATCTGAACTCTGAGGGTACATAGAGGAAGCTGTTCACGGGGCACAGCACGTGGTGAAAGATAATGTTTGTTTCTGGGCGATGTGCACAAAAGTAGACGGAATTTCTATGCTGCATGGTCAGTCACTTTAAATTAAAATAATTAATAGAAAAAGGAGGTGTTGTCCTACAGGTCACCAATGCTCTGTTTACTGATGTGACCACAAAGACTCTGAAATGTCTTTGGACCTTGAAAGCCTGTCAATTGTGGATTCAGAATGTTCAGTGCCAGATGGGAGAAGGCACAATGTCAGGGCTGCTTGAACCAATCTGCTGTGGAGAGTTGTAGGTGTGAAAACGTCAATAGCTTATTTTCCTCTTAAAGAGATTGTTTGCTGTGATTTCAAAGTCAATCATTTATTTATGCTGGTGGGAAGTAGAGAGGAGGCAGGGTAATGTGAGGAACCAAAGTAGAGAGGTTTTTTACTACATGGGAACAATTGGAGGGCAGACTCCTGACGATTGCAGGTCAAATTCTGCCCTCCATGATTCTAAACCCCATTGACTGCTCTGGGAATTGTACATGGGCATCCCTCCGAAGACTGGATCTGGCCCTCGCTGTGATGAGAGCAACGTGTTCTTGCACTTGTGACAACAAACACCTGTTATTTACCCAATTCAAAAACTCTACTAACAGGAGAAAGGAAAGGGGAAAAAAATCTCTCAGTGCCAGGACATCACTATTCACAGCTGCTTCCTACCAATACTAATCACTGCAAAACAGACACACATCTCCAAATGAACAGGCAAATGCAAATGTAAATGAGAGCCCTCAATGGGGCATTTCAATAGGATCCCATATTCCAGAAGATGACAATGCTAGACTTGCAGGAAAAGTTTTAAAACATGAAAAGAAGCCAAGATATACAAAGGCAAGGACCAGTCAAAAGGTATTTTAAAAATTGATTCATGAACATATCATTCTAAGATATTCTGCAAATATGCATAAATTTATTTTAATTCTGCCAAGCATTTATTAAGCACCAACTCTGTACCTGACTAACATTATGCTATATACTGAGCAAAATAAGATAAAAATGAAGAAATTACTGCACTGAAATAACTTATTTTTTGCTGGGGAAGGAGGAGGAAAGGAACATGTGCACAGATAAAGAAATATAAAAATGCGTACCAATTAATTACAAAATAATTGCAGAGGGGAGTGATAAAAATGGAAAAATTAAGAAAATCTTCCCATCATAAATTAAGAAAGACTTAAAGACATTAAAGACTCAAAGAAAGCCAGAAAATCCAGGGGGTGCAAATGTAGAAAGAAAGCATTCTGGAGATGGGCAAAGGGACACAGGTGGGAAATCACAGCGGTGTGAGGTTGAATAGCCTCTACAAGAAACAAAAAGCAAGCTGTTTTGTCTAGAACTAGAATGTGTGAAGTAGCAAAGTGATAAAAGTCTGGAAAGGAAGTTTGTAGCCAGATTGTCAAGGGTTTTAAATGCTAAATGGAGAAGTTTAAATTTTAGGCTAGGAGAAATCAGGAGACACTGAAGCTATCAGACCTATGCTTTAGAAGTATCAATTTGGCAGCTGTGGATGATGAGTGGAGTAGGGAAAACACTTAGGAGGCTATTACAGGAATCCACGGATAAATTAGGCGGGGTGATCAAGATTTGAATATGCAGAATTACCAATAAATTATTTTAATTTTAAAAAATAGATTCAGAAATAGAGATATGGAGTCCATGAAGTTTGAAGTTGGTTTTTGGGAGGAATAGCAATGGAATTGGACATATAGTCAAACCATGACTTTGGGAAATATTTATCAGCTGTGGAGATGCAGAATGCATTTGTATATGTAGGCATATATATATATGTGTGTGTGTGTGTGTGTGTGTGTGTGTGTGTGTGTGTTTGCATATATGTTTATGTATACGTAATTTTCCTCCATTTTCTAAAAATGGTCCAGTTAATGTTTTGTGCAAGAAAAGGAGTTGGTGCAAAAGAAACAAACATATGAACCTGGTCCTGGGGTTTTAACAGTTTCAAAAGACTGTCAAGTTGCAGGGAAGAAAGGAAACTACCAAATTATTAGGCAGGAAATCACAGATTATATTATTTCTCAAAAAAGTCAAACAAGAAGACCCTTGTGTTTACTTTCTCTCCTTTACAAAATCTTTCTTTATGAGATCATGAAAATGGTCTTCACCACCTCAGCAGCAGCACTTCAGGATACCTCCATATCAAGGAGTGGTTCTCTTGGTTAGTAAGTCCTTATAAAGATTTTCCATTTCATGAGAAGTTCGACATTCAGTTCACACACAAATCAGTTTACTCTCCTCACTGCTTCATTTCTTCACTAGCAACCTTGTCCATCTTGGAATGGTTCCTCCCCAATGTTTATCCTTGAGAAGGGAAGACTATTTTCAAATAACTAAAGTGCTGTCATGTGGAAGAACAATGATTCTGTTTGGAAACAGAAGGCATAACCAGGAACAATGGGCAAAAGTTGCAAAGACACAAATTTAGACTTGATTAAAAAATACTTTCTAACAAGTATAACTCTCCAAAAGGAGGGGGGAGAATAAGCATTTATTTAGCTCCATATGCCAGGCAGTATGCTAAGCAACTTTTAAAATAAGAGGTCATTAGAGCCTCATAACAACCATTCAAGATAGGTGTAGTTATTACCCCCATTTTACAATGGAGGAAACTGAGGCAATGAGAAGTTAAATGACTTGATCTTTATCTAAGGCCATATTGGAATTCACATCTTCTGGACTCCAGTTCCTGCACTCTATCCACTGAATCACCTCACTTCTAGAATGAAAAGTTATCCCATAACTGTAGGTCTTAGGCAATGTGGATTATGATACCTTGTCAGGTATATTATAGGATAAATTTCTTACTGGGATGGGATTGGATTGAATGCCCCTTCCAACTTTCAAATTTTAACAATTTTATGAAGCCACAGAATTCCCTCAATATGACCATATGAAAGAGATCATCCTTAAAATTTATAAGAAAAAATTGTTTAAGAGTGATTATTGATTGTTCATATTTTAGGAAAAGTTAAAAGACATCCTCTCTTAAGGTAGGCTCAAAATTAAACTGAAGAAAGAGAGGTTTGTGCTACACTTGGGAAATTATATGGCATTTTCAATAATCACAAGATACTTTCTAAAATACAACTCATCTTTAAAATGCCATTATCCTTCTGGTAAAGCTATACATAATTGAACAAACACCTCAATCACTAAAGAAATAAATGCTCAGAGGACCAAAAAGGAACTGGAGAATGGAGTACTGGGCCAAAGTAGCCTACAGCATATTCCCAATAATGACTTGCCCACAAGAAGTTGCATGAAATATATTATGCAGGAAATGGGTAATTAGAAAAAGAGACTGTCATGGAGGAAGAGTGAAAGATACAAGGTAAATAGCCAAAGTGAGACACTGGTACAAAATGTCCTATGGGAAAGCCTCCAATGTATTGAGTAGATCTTCTCTGTAACATTTATGGAAAAAAACTATAGACAAAAATTACAAAGATTGAGAAGATGTAAATGGTTTTTGATTTGGCATGATGGATAGTATACTTATCCCTGAGATCTTGGATCCATTGAAATAATGCACTTGATGTGTCTTGCTTTGTTTTTTTAGTTTAAAAGACTTGTATTGCAACTGCCACCTAGAAATTCACCACACAAAGTGACGTGCAATAATTGCTGCAAGGAAGTGCTGCTTTGAAAATTTGGGAAATCTAAATGAAAATCACAAGCTATTTGGAAAATGTGTAAACATGGGGAAGAAATCAGAACTGGAAGTAAAAGTCATCTGAAAAAAGTAATTGTTAAAAAAGATGAGAATGCATGAAATTGCCAAGAGAAAGAATATGGAAAAAGGAGAGAACCTATATTGCCAGAAAACACTTAACCTGAGTGAAAAGAAAGAAGGAGATGGAGGGAGGAAGTAGAAGAATAATAAGGAAAGAATGGTGTCTGAAATCAAGGAGGAGAGAATATCAAGGACAGTGTGATCTACAGTATCAAACACTACAGAAATATTTAGAAGATTGAATTTAAGATAGGCTTTTTGATCTGACAATAAAGTGATTAGTGAACTTTCAGAGATTACTTGCAGTAGTGATAGTGGAAGAATTCAGATTACATGGGGTTGAGAAGAAAGTCAGTGGTGAAATGAATGTATCAACCCTAGACTATTTTTTCAAATAGTTTGACAATCTTAAGAATGAAGAGGTATGGTATAGAAACTGGATGAATTAGAAGGACAAAAAGAAGTTTTTGGAAGAAGTCACTATTTGACTGAAATTACTGGAAAAACTGGAAAACAGTATGGCAGAAATGAGGTCTAGACCAATAACACCTCATGACATATATTAAGATAAAATCAAAATGGCCACAGGATTTAGAAATAAAGGGTGATACCACAAATAAATAAGAGGAGTACACATAGCTTACCTGTCAGGCCTTATTGTTGGATAAGGAAAGAATTTAGATCAAAAGAAGACATTAGAAAATATTCTGAGATTTAAAATAGGTAACTTTAACTCTATAAAATTTAAAAGTTTCTGCCCAAACAAAAATAATGCAACCAAGATTAAAAGCCAAACAACCAACTGGAAAAAATAATCTTTACCTCAAGCCTCTATGACAAAGTCTTTATTTCTCAAATATATAGAGAACTGAGTAATTTACAATATAAAAGCATGGCCTAATTGACAAATGGCCAAGGGATATGAATTAGTAATTCTTAGAAGAATAAATAAAAACTATTTTAGTCATATAAAATGCTCAAAATCACTATTGATTAGAGAAATGAAAATTAAAGCATCTCTGAGGAACCCCCTCATAACCATCAGACTGGCTAGCATGACCGAAAAGGAAAACTATACATGTTGGAGCGGATGTGGAAAAATCAGGACAGTAGTACCTTCCTGATGGAGCTACAAATTGATACAACTATTCTGGAGAGGAATCTGGAACTATGCCCAATGGACCACCAAACTGTGCATACCTTTTAGACCCAGTAATAACACCGCTATGTCTATATCCCAGAAAGATTAAAGATGGGTGAAAGAACTTACCCATACAAAAATATTTATAGCAGCTCTTTTTGTGGTAGAAAAGAAATGGTAACTGAAGGGATAGCCATTAGATAGGGAATAGTTGAATAAGCTGTGGTATATAATTGCAGTAGAATACTATTGTGCCATAAGAAATGAGAAACAAGATGATCACAAAAAATCTTGGAAAAACTCACATAAAGTAGTGCAAATTGAAAACAGAAGAACCAGAAAAGAGTTGTATACAGTAATAATGATGTATAATGATTAATTGTGACTGATTTAACAAGGCAAGAAACTTTAGATTAAAAAATAATTTTAAAAAAATCCATGATAGAAGAAATAGAATATAAAAATAAATTGAAATATGTCATTCTTTATTTTATTCCCTACATTAATTTTTCTCAAGTGTAAGTAATATGTTGGAAATATGTATTATATAATTATGTAAGTACAACCTATATCATATTACTTGTCAATTTGAAAGGGTGAAGGGGTGAGAAGGAAGGAGAGAACATGAATTACAAGATATCAGAAAACAAGTATTAAAAATTTATCAATATGATATCGGGAAAAATTTATTATAAATAAAAAGTAATTATTAAGTAGTTACCATGTAACACACCCTGTATTAATTGTAAGAGGGGACAATTTTACCAAAATTTTCCCTGCCTAAATAGAAGAGACAATATACAAACAACTGTTTACAAACAAGGTATGAACTGGACATGACCAGCAGAAAAAGAGACTAACATTAAACATGATCAACAAAGGCTTCTTGTAGAATCTGGATTTTTTGCTGGAACTTGAAAGAACCAAGCTATGCCACAAGATGGAGGTAAGAAAAGGAAGAATCACAAGAACAGGAGACAGTCAGTGAAAATACCCAGAGTTGGTGGACAGACTGTCTTGTGTGAGGTAGGGTTAGAGGTATAAAGAGACTGGAAATTTAGGAGGGAACCAGATCATGAAGGGCTTGAATGTGATACACTGGATTTTATACTTGATTCTGTAAGTAAGAGAGATCTCCATACTGAATGGGAAGGACAGGTGGTATGGTCAAACCTGTGCTTCAAGAACAATTTAGTTCTTTTTTTAGTGACATTTAGTATAGGATAGACTGAAGTGAGGGGAGAATAGAGGTTAGGAAAATAACCAGGGGACTTCCGGTTAAGATGGCGGCTTAGAGAAAGCTGAAGTTCAGATCTCCGGAAAACCCTTCCCGACCGATCTCAAACTAGAAGCTCCTAAGGCGCCGAAATTCAAAACGATCAACAGCACAGACCCTGGGAACCCTCCTCCTGGACCTGGACCCGGTTCAAAAGGTACGGCTCCCCTTAAAAGCCAGAACCCGAGATCCCTCGGACCTCAGGGGTAGGAGCGCAGAGTCCAAGGCTCCCGGAAGCGGCAGCCACGCCGGGCTCAGAGAGCAGGGTCTGAGGAACAACAACCCTCAGGGTCTTCTACCCAAGTCCCAGTCCGGGTGAAAGTTACTGCCTGGGGCCTCCGCTGCAAAGAGCCGGTAGGTCGGGGTGAAAGTTACTGCCTGGGGCCTCCGCTGCAGAGAGCTGGTCAAAACAACAGCAACCCTCAGGGCGGGCAAGACAGCCTCATGGGCTGGATCCTGCTATCCAAGTCTCAGTGAAAGTCTGTGCTCTCGGAGCTTGGGGAAGCGGCAGCCCATCCCCCCGCAGGCCGACGAAACAGCCTCACGGCCAGGGATTCTGAAGGCAACTTCCGGAAATCGAGCCAGGGGGAGAGTGTGGCCTCGTGGTCCGACCCTTCCATTCCAGTTCCAGTGAGGCATATTCAGTTTAACCCAGGGAACGCTCATAGAACCAACATCTGCCCAGGACTAAAGCCTCTGATCACCAGACAAAGACAAGAAAAGCCAATCCTCCACGTTCAGAGATGACAAACTCCACAGAAGCACAGAAGCCCCAAAATACCAAGAAAAATAAGAAGAAAGGGGCGACTCTGGACACATTCTATGGAACCAAAATACAAAATACAGAGCAGATAGAAGAAGATATACAAGAAAATTCTCCAAAATCTTCCAAAGGAAATAGAAACTCTCCACAAACCCATGAAGAATTTGAATCAGAAAGGACCAAAAAGATGGAAGCCCTCTGGGAGGAAAAGTGGGAAATGATGCAAAAGAAATTCATGCATCTACAAAACCAGTTTGACCAAACTGTAAAAGAAAACCAGGCTTTAAAGCAAGAACTAATAAAGCAAAGCCAAAACACCAAGAAATTAGAAGAGAACATAAAATATCTCACCGACAAGGTGATAGATCTGGAAAACAGGGGGAGAAGAGAAAATTTAAGAATAATTGGACTCCCAGAAAAGCCAGAAATAAACACCAAACTGGACATGGTGATACAAGATATAATCAAAGAAAATTGCCCAGAGATTCTAGAACAAGGGGGCAATACATCCACTGACAGAGCTCACAGAACACCTTCTACACTAAACCCCCAAAAGACAACTCCCAGGAATGTAATTGCCAAATTCCAAAGCTATCAAACAAAAGAAAAAATCCTACAGGAAGCCAGAAAAAGACAATTTAGATATAAAGGAATGCCAATCAGGGTCACACAAGACCTTGCAAGTTCTACGCTGAATGATCGTAAGGCATGGAACATGATCTTCAGAAAGGCAAGAGAGCTGGGTCTCCAACCAAGAATCAGCTACCCAGCAAAACTGACTATATACTTCCAAGGGAAAGTATGGGCATTCAACAAAATAGAAGACTTCCAACTTTTTGCAAAGAAAAGACCAGAGCTCTGTGGAAAGTTTGATACCGAAAATCAAAGAGCAAGGAATACCTGAAAAGGTAAATATTAAGGAAAGGGGAAAAATGTTATCTTCTTTTACTCAAACTCTCTTCTATAAGGACTACATTTATATCAACCTATGTATACTAATATGTGGGGAAAATGTAATGTATAAATAGGGGGTAAAGAAAGACCAAAAAGAATAATGGTTCTCACACAAAGATTCACAGGGGAAGGGGAGGGGAAGAAAACTCCTATAAGAAGGAGAGGAAGAGGGGGGGGGGGGTTTACTTAAACCTCAATCTCAGGGAAATCAACTCTGAGAGGGAAAAACATCCAGATCCATTGGGATCTTGAATTCTATCTTACCCAACAAGGGTAAGGAGAAGGGAAAACCAAGGGGGGGAGGGGGAGAGGGAGAACAAAAAGGGAGGGAAAGAGAGGGGGGAGGGGGAGGGAACAAAAAGGGAGGGACTAAAAAGGGAAACATCAAGGGAGGGGACAAGGGGGACTGATTCAAAGTAAATCACTGGACTAAAAGGTAGAGCCGAAGAAGAAAAGGTTAGAATTAGGGAAGGCAATCAAAATGCCAGGGAGTCCACAAATGACAATCATAACTTTGAACGTGAATGGGATGAACTCACCCATAAAACGTAGACAAATAGCTGAATGGATTAGAATCCAAAACCCTACCATATGTTGTCTTCAAGAAACACACATGAGGCGGGTTGACACCCACAAGGTCAGAATTAAAGGATGGAGTAAGACCTTCTGGGCCTCAACTGATAGAAAGAAGGCAGGAGTGGTAATCATGATATCTGATAAAGCCAATGCAAAAATAGACCTGATCAAAAGGGATAGGGAAGGTAATTATATTTTGTTAAAAGGGACTCTAGACAATGAGGAAATATCATTAATCAACATGTATGCACCAAATAATATAGCACCCAAATTTCTAATGGAGAAACTAGGAGAATTGAAGGAAGAAATAGACAATAAAACCATACTAGTGGGAGACTTAAACCAACCATTATCAAATTTAGATAAATCAAATCAAAAAATAAATAAGAAAGAGGTAAAGAAGTGAATGAAATCTTAGAAAAATTAGAATTAATAGACATATGGAGAAAAATAAATAGGGATAAAAAGGAATACACCTTCTTCTCAGCACCACATGGCACATTCACAAAAATTGACCATACATTAGGTCATAGAAACATAGCACACAAATGCAAAAAAGCAGAAATAATGAATGCAGCCTTCTCAGATCACAAGGCAATAAAAATAATGATTAGTAATGGTACATGGAAAACCAAATCTAAAACCAATTGGAAATTAAACAATATGATACTCCAAAACCGTTTAGCTAAAGAAGAAATCATAGAAACAATTAATAATTTCATCAAGGAAAATGACAATGGCGAAACATCCTTTCAAACCTTTTGGGATGCAGCCAAAGCGGTAATCAGAGGCAAATTCATATCCCTGAAAGCTCATATTAACAAACAAGGGAGAGCAGAGATCAATCAATTGGAAATGCAATTGAAAAAACTCGAAAGCGATCAAATTAAAAACCCCCAGCAGAAAACCAAATTAGAAATCCTAAAAATTAAGGGAGAAATTAATAAAATCGAAAGTGATAGAACTATTGATTTAATAAATAAGACAAGAAGCTGGTACTTTGAAAAAACAAACAAAATAGACAAAGTACTGGTCAATCTAATTAAAAAAAGGAAGGAAGAAAAGCAAATTCACAGCATTAAAGATGAAAAGGGGGACAGCACCTCCAATGAGGAGGAAATTAAGGCAATCATTAGAAATTACTTTGCCCAATTATATGGCAATAAATACACCAATTTAGGAGAAATGGATGAATATATACAAAAATACAAACTGCCTAGACTAACAGAAGAGGAAATAGAATTCTTAAATAATCCCATATCAGAAATTGAAATCCATCAAGCCATCAAAGAACTTCCTAAGAAAAAATCCCCAGGGCCTGATGGATTCACCTGTGAATTCTATCAAACATTCAGAGAACAGTTAACCCCAATACTATACAAACTATTTGACATAATAAGCAAAGAGGGAGTTCTACCAAACTCCTTTTACGACACAAACATGGTACTGATTCCAAAACCAGGCAGGTCAAAAACAGAGAAAGAAAACTATAGACCAATCTCCCTAATGAATATAGATGCAAAAATTTTAAATAGGATACTAGCAAAAAGACTCCAGCAAGTGATCAGAAGGATCATTCACCATGATCAAGTAGGATTCATACCAGGGATGCAGGGCTGGTTCAACATTAGGAAAACCATCCACATAATTGACCACATCAACAAGCAAACTAGCAAGAACCACATGATTATTTCAATAGATGCAGAAAAAGCCTTTGATAAAATACAACACCCATTCCTATTAAAAACACTAGAAAGCATAGGAATAGAAGGGTCATTCCTAAAAATAATAAACAGTATATATCTAAAACCAACAGCTAATATCATCTGCAATGGGGATAAACTAGATGCATTCCCAATAAGATCAGGAGTGAAACAAGGATGCCCATTATCACCTCTACTATTTGACATTGTACTAGAAACACTAGCAGTAGCAATTAGAGAAGATAAAGAAATTGAAGGCATCAGAATAGGCAAGGAGGAGACCAAGTTATCACTCTTTGCGGATGACATGATGGTCTACTTAAAGAATCCTAGAGATTCAACCAAAAAGCTAATTGAAATAATCAACAACTTTAGCAAAGTTGCAGGATACAAAATAAACCCACATAAATCATCAGCTTTTCTATATATCTCCAACACAGCTCAGCAGCAAGAACTAGAAAGAGAAATCCCATTCAAAATCACCTTAGACAAAATAAAATACCTAGGAATCTATCTCCCAAGACAAACACAGGAACTATATGAACACAACTACAAAACACTCGCCACACAACTAAAACTAGACTTGAACAATTGGAAAAACATTAACTGCTCATGGATAGGACGAGCCAATATAATAAAAATGACCATCCTACCCAAACTTATTTATCTATTTAGTGCCATACCCATTGAACTACCAAAATACTTCTTCACTGATTTAGAAAAAACCATAACAAAGTTCATTTGGAAGAACAAAAGATCAAGGATATCCAGGGAAATAATGAAAAAAAAACACATATGATGGGGGCCTTGCAGTCCCAGACCTCAAACTATATTACAAAGCAGCAGTCATCAAAACAATTTGGTACTGGCTAAGAAACAGAAAGGAAGATCAGTGGAATAGACTGGGGGAAAACGACCTCAGCAAGACAGTATACGATAAACCTAAAGATCCCAGCTTTTGGGACAAAAATCCACTATTCGATAAAAACTGCTGGGAAAATTGGAAGACAGTGTGGGAGAGACTAGGAATAGATCAACACCTCACACCCTACACCAAGATAAATTCAAAATGGGTGAGTGACTTAAACATAAAGAAGGAAACCATAAGTAAATTGGGTAAACACAGAATAGTATACATGTCAGACCTTTGGGAGGGGAAAGGCTTTAAAACCAAGCAAGATATAGAAAGAATCACAAAATGTAAAATAAATAATTTTGACTACATCAAACTAAAAAGCTTTTGTACAAACAAAACCAATATAACTAAAATCAGAAGGGAAACAACAAATTGGGAAAAAATCTTCATAGAAACCTCTGACAAAGGTTTAATTACTCATATTTATAATGAGCTAAATCAATTGTACAAAAAATCAAGCCATTCTCCAATTGATAAATGGGCAAGGGAAATGGATAGGCAGTTCTCAGATAAAGAAATCAAAACTATTAACAAGCACATGAAGAAGTGTTCTACATCTCTTATAATCAGAGAGATGCAAATCAAAACAACTCTGAGGTATCACCTTACACCTAGCAGATTGGCTAACATAACAGCAAAGGAAAGTAATGAATGCTGGAGGGGATGTGGCAAAGTAGGGACATTAATTCATTGCTGGTGGAGTTGTGAACTGATCCAACCATTCTGGAGGGCAATTTGGAACTATGCCCAAAGGGCGACAAAAGAATATCTACCCTTTGACCCAGCCATAGCACTGCTGGGTCTGTACCCCAAAGAGATAATGGACACAAAGACTTGTACAAAAATATTCATAGCTGCGCTCTTTGTGGTGGCCCAAAACTGGAAAATGAGGGGATGCCCATCAATTGGGGAATGGCTGAACAAACTGTGGTATATGTTGGTGATGGAATACTATTGTGCTCAAAGGAATAATAAAGTGGAGAAGTTCCATGGAGACTGGAACAACCTCCAGGAAGTGATGCAGAGCGAGAGGAGCAGAACCAGGAGAACATTGTACACAGAGACTAATACACTGTGGTATAATCGAACGTAATGGACTTCTACATTAGGGGCGGTGTAATGTCCCTGAACAACTTTCAGGGATCCAGGAGAAAAAAAACACCATTCATAAGCAAAGGATAAACTATGGGAGTGGAAACACCGAGGAAAAGCAACTGCCTGAATACAGAGGTTGAGGGGACATGACAGAGGATAGACTTTAAATGAACACTCTAATGCAAATACTATCAACAAAGCAATGGGTTCAAATCAAGAAAACATCTACTGCCCAGTGGACTTACGCGTCGGCTATGGGGGGTTGGGGGGAGGAAAAGAAAATGATCTATGTCTTTAACGAATAATGCTTGGAAATGATCAAATAAAATATATTTAAAAAAAAAAAAAAGGATAGGTACTGGACCCATGATTTCCTTGGAACTCTAGACAGACTGGGAAACTCCCTCTGCCAATTCAGGTCAGCAACTTCTCTGAAACTTAGAGCCTGAGGGAGGTGCCTTGAGCTCTGTTAAATGACTAGTCCAAGATCACACAGTTGGTGTCAGAGGCAAGACTTGAATTCAGTTGTTCCTGGCTTCTAGGCCAACCTTAAAACCTTTCTATCTCCTATCTACTATTCCAAAGTGCCTCTGTTATACTTATACTCAAAGAAAAAAATGTTTTAATGTTAATAAAAAGTGCTTTTGGGAAAGTAAAAAAAAAAAAAGAAAAAGAAAAGAAAAGAAAATAACCAAAGATGTTCATGGAATAATTAAGGCATGAAGTGATATGTTACACCACAGCAGTAGCTATGTCAAAGGAGAGAAGTGGATATATATGAGAGATATGTAGGTAGAATCAACAAGGCATGGCAAATGATTGTATATATTGAATGGGAAAGGGTGAGGAATCAAGGATGACTTCTTAGCAATGACTGAATGACTGGTAGAATGATGATAAAAAGGGAAAGCAGAGTTTGGGGAAAAGATAATGAATTCAATAGTGAATACATTGAGTTAAGATGTCTACAAGACATATAATTTGAGATCAATCAATAAGCATTCATCAAGTATCTATAATGTGCCAAGCACAGCTATCGATTTAAAAAAAAGGCAGTTGCTGCCTTCAAGGAGCTTTCAGAGATGAGAGAAAAGGGTGTATCTGTCTGGAAATCTACAATGTGAATCCCCCAAATCAATGAGGTCTTGTATCCAATAAAATATTGACTTTGAAGTATATAGGTAGGACATTCAGCTAGAAATTTCCAGAAGGTTAGGGATGAGGTCAGAAGGCAAATGAATAGTCATGGGAAAACTGTGAGAATTAAGTAACTCTCTTCCACTTAGAAGAACAGAGACTATTTTAAGACACTGAGGAACTTTGAGGTAGGAAGCTGAGGGAATTCAGGTCAGATGGACTCAATTTTCTTACCAATGTAGGAGGCAAAGAGAGGAGTGAACAAAATGGAAACAGGAAAAGATTTGAGGCAATTCTTTGCTACTATATATCTTTATATAAACAAATATGTTATATATATATATTATATGTATACATATATTATCTTTTAAATAGGCATGTGTGCACATATGTTATGTACATATATATATATATATATACATAGATAACATTAGAGGATAGTTCTTAACTCCATTACATACATAATACAAATAAAGCAAAGGATTTAGAATTATAAGACTCAAGTTCAAATCCTCTCTCTCATACTAACTACCTGAATGACCAGACTAGATGATCTCTATGATGCAATTCAGACTCCAAATCTTATAATCTCAAATCAAAGGAAAGCAGTGATATGAAACAAAGCTTTACTTTTTTCCCTTTAGGATTAAAATTTGCACTCTTTAGAGATACCCCAAACCTAAATAGCTAAAAATAAACACAAGGGGATAAAAATGTTTAAATAATTTTTATCTATTATTGGAAATCAAACAGTAATCCAAAATAGAGCAGGAAACATAAAATTATAATGGAAAGAGCATGAATATAATAGAAGAAAAATATTCTCATTTCCATATTTGCAAATCACAACAACTTAATGGCTTTTAAAGTATAAATAACAAAAATAAACAGGTATTTTTTCCCCTTTTTACATGTGTCATTTAAATTTTTGCTACTGCAATTGGAGTGATTGCTCTGGTCTTTAACTGAGGGTTGTTCAGGGAATATGTCATTATGTATCTAATAACATTTGGTATTCTCATAGTCTCATACTTAGGATGTTAGAGGTTAGGAAAAGTAAATGCTGAGGATCTGTTTAACTTTTTTTTTGGTTATTAAACAGTCAATGAATTTATTCTTCCATGATTATTCTAGCTTATGACCTAACAATGGAAATCAAACAAGCACACAAATAACTCTAGAATAAAACATTATTAACACATGATAAGGGATACAATGAAAGTATATTAGAAAAGGAAAAAGGAAGAAAGATATTTTTTTTTCCAGCAGCAGTGATCCTAGAAGGCTTCAGATAATAGATAGCAATTGAACAAAACTTTTTTTAAAAAGATTAATCCGATGAATGAATGAATAAAAACACATTAAGTACTTATTATGTTCTAGGTAATAGTCCAGTGAGAAATGAAAAGGGCCTGAACAGGAAAATTAGAAAGGGACAAAATCTGCTGGAAAAAATGAGTTTGTTTTATACATTTTAGATTATATCTTATTATTTTCTGCTAGATCATCCTTGATGTCTACACCCTACTCACTGCCATTTACCAATTTTAGATATCCAACTCTTACCTCTTTCCTGAGCTCCAATCCATGTCTCTAGTTTCCATATCTTTCACGGGATGCCCTTCTGCCTATTAAAAAACTACCATTCTAAGTCAGAGGAACATCTCTCTTCTCTAATCTATGCTCCATATAACTGCCCAAGTGATATTTCTAAAGTTACAGGTCTAATCTGCAGTAATCCTACCCAAAAAACTTGGAGTGTTCCCATTTATCTCTAAAGTAAAATAGAGGAGGCAGGGTCAAGATGGCTGTGTAGATGCAGCAAAAGTTCAGACCTCTAAAAACCCTTCCTTACCAATTACAGACTAAATGCTCCTAGGGGACTGAAAATCAAAACTAACAACAAGACAGAGCCACGGAACCCTCCTGATGGTCTCAATTTAAAAGGTACGCCCCCCAAAAGCCTGAATTCCAGAACACTTGGGTTTAAGGTCCCAGCTCCCTTCCCAACCTAGAGTGCTAAGCTTCCAGCAGCAGCTAGAACATCTGGGCAGGCAAGGGTGCTGGTCTAGAGGGAGCACCTTGCTGGCAAAGCTGTACCAGTCTCAGAGCGTCAAACACAGACGGTGGGGAAGCAGTTAGAGAACAAGCACAAAGCACAGAGTAGACAGCCTACTTGCAGCAATTGAGACTCTCAATATTGCACTCCCTCTGAGGTCTTGGCCTCAGGAAACATCCAGCTCAACCCAGCTGGACTTAATATCATCAAAGCCTTCAGAGGGCAGGGAAGCTCAAGCTCCAACACCCTCCACCACAGACTGAGCTGAGATATTTGCTGACTAAGCTTGAAGGGTAAAGGCTGACAGAAAAGCTCACAGATCCAACAAAAAAATGAGATGGCAGGAACATAGACAACTTCAGGGAATAAAGAAGGGGTCAATATGAGCAAACAACAGAAAAAAAATTATAATCGACAGCTTCTATTCAGGCAATGAACAAAGAACAAATGTAACAGAGGAAGATGAGGGAACACCAAGCAAAAAAACAGAAACTCCAGCGAATTGGATACAGGCTTTGGAAGAACGCAAAATTACAATTAAAACACAATTAGGAGAGGCTGAAGATAACTGGGAAAAGAACTTAAAAAGTAAGATAAGTCACCTGGAAACAGAAAACAGTGTCTTGAAAGCCAAAATTAATCAGCTTGAAAATGAGGCAAAGGATATGAAAGATGAGACAAAGAAGATGAAAGATGACCTTCAAAGAAAATCAGATCAGAAGGAGAAGGATGACCAAAAAGCCAGGGATGAAATCCAGTCTGTAAGAACCCGAATACAACAATTAGAAGCAAGCAACTTCACAAGGCAGCAGGACACTATAAAACAAAATAAAAAGAATGAAAAAAATTGAGAAAAATGTGAAGAACCTCATTCACAAAACAGAAGATTTATAAAATCATTGCAGGAGAGACAATTTAAGAATCATTGGTCTACCAGAAGACCATGACAAAAGAAAAAGCCTGGACATCATACTACGGGTAATTATCCAAGAAAACTGCCCAGATATTCTAGAACAAGAGGAAAAAGTAGAGATTGAAAGAATTCACAGATCACCTCCTGTACTTAATCCCCAACTGACAAGATCCAGGAATGTTATAGTCAAATTCAAGAACTACCAGACCAAAGAAAAGATATTACAAGCGGCCAAGAAGAAGTCATTCAGATACCATAGAGGCACAGTGAGGATAACACGGGATCTAGCTGCATCTACACTGAAGGACCAAAAGGCATGGAATATGACATTCCAGAAAGCAAGGGAACTAGGTCTACAATGAAGAATCAACTACCCAGCAAAACTCACTCTATTCTTAAAGGGGAAGGTATGGCCATTTAACAAAATAGAAGAATTCCAAGCATTTGTAAAGAAAAGACCAGACATGAACATAAAATTTGATGCCCAAGCACAGAACTCAAGAGAATCATCAAAAGGTAATTAAGAAAGAGGGAAAAAAGAAAAACAAAAAAAATTTTTTAAGATACCCAATAAGTTAAAACAGTATGTATCCCTATAAGAAAGAGGTCATTAGTAATTCTTAAAAATTGTTATTATCACCTGGGCAGTGAGAGGAATTGCACTTAGAAGGAACAGTGACAAATTATATAGGATGAAATGCCAAGACATAAATATTTATATAGATATATGTATGCATAAATACATATATACGTATACATATGTATATATATATGTATATATATAACTAATGATAAAATGAGGTTAATACTACAAGAAATGAAAAAAGAAAGAAAAAGGGGTAAATATGTCACAAAGAAGAATATGGTGGAAAGGGGGAGAACATCAATACACTGGAAGGGTAAAGAGGTTGGAGACAGGAAACAGTCAACTCTTACGTGCATTGAAATTGAGTCAAAGAGGAAAGAACAATCAAATACATTGGGGCAAAGAATTGATTTGCACTCTATAGAGAAGTAGAAGAGTAACAAATGGATTGGTGGGGAGTGAAGCAGTAGGGAGAGATGGGGTGGGGGTAATTTAGAAAGACTGTAAAGAAAATAAGAGGGGAATTAGAAGGGAGGGGGTAGAAAGGGAATTAAAATAAGGGTGGGAATTAGGGGCACTGATTAAAAACAAAACATTGGTGTAGAAGAAAATAGTGAAAGAAGAAAAAGCAGGACTAGGAGTAGAAATCAAAATGCTGGGAAATACACAGCTGCTAGTCATGACTCTGAATGTGAATGGAATGTACTCACCCACAAAATGCAAGTGAATAGCAGAATGGATTAGAAACCAAAACCCTATCATATGCTGTCTACAAGAAACACACATGAGGAAGGTAGCTACACATAAGGTGAAAGTAAGAAGATGGAGCCAAATCTATTCGGCATCAACTGATAAGAAGAAGGCAAGAGTTGCAATCATGACATATGACAAAACCAAAGGTATGAATCCTACCTGGTCATAGTGAATAACCCTTGTGATGACTTGCTGGAGGCTTTTTGCTAGTATAATATTTAAAATTGTTGCATCTATATTCATTAAGGAGATTGGTCTATAGTTTTCATTCACTGTTTTTGACCTGCCTGGCTTTGGAATCAGTACCATGTTTGTGTCATAAAATGAATTTGGTACAATTACTTCTTTGCTTATCTGGGCCTGGGGTTTTTTTCTTAGGGAGTTCTTTGATGGCTTGTTCAATTTATTTTTCTGTAAAATAGATCTAGTTAAAATATATAGGAAAGATAATTACATCCTGAAAATGGCAGTATAGACAATGAGGAAATATCAGTATTCAATATGTATGCACCAAATGGCATAGAATCCAAATTTCTAAAGGAGAAACTATTGGAGTTCAAGGATGAAATAAATAGAAAAACTATACTAGTGGGAGACCTGAACCTTCCTCTATCAGAACTAGATAAATAAAACAAAAAAATAAATAAGAAAGAGGTAAGAGAAGTGAATTAAATCTTAGAAAAATTAAATTTAGTAGAAATGTGGAGAAAAATAAATAGAAAGAAAAAGGAATACACTTTCTTTTCAAGAGTACATGGTACATTCACAAAGACTGACAATGTACTAGGGCATAAAAACATTGCAAACAAGTGCAAGAGAGAAGAAATTATAAATGCAACCTTCTCAGATCAAAATGCAATGAAAGTAATAATTATTAAGGGTACATGGAGAGGCAAATCAAAAATTAATTGGAAATTAAACAATACAATTCTCCAGAATCAGTTAGTTTAAGAACAAATTATAGAAACAAGTAATAATTTAAATGAAGAAAATGACAATGATGAGATATCCATTCAAAATCTATGGGATGCAGCAAAGCAATACTTAGGGGAAATTTAAATCCTTGAGTTCATATATTAACAAATTAGAGAGGGCAGAGGTCAATGAATTGGGCATGCAAATTAAAAACTAGAAAGTGAACAAATTAAAAATCCTCAGATGAACACTGAATTAGAGATCCTAAAAAATCAAAGGATAAATTAATAAAATTGAAAGTCAAAGAACTATTGATTTAATAAATATGACTAGAAGCTGGTACATTAAAAAAAATAATAAAATAGACAAAGTACTGGTCAATCAATTTTAAAAAAGGAAAGAAAACCAAATTGACATTATACAAAATGAAAAGGGAAACCTCACCTTTAATGAAGAAGAAATTAAGACAATCATTAAAAACTATTATGCCCAGTTATATGGCAATTAATATGGAAAACTAGGTTATATGGATGAATATTTACAAAAATATAAATTGCCTAGACTAACAGAAGAAAAATAGACTACCTAAACAACCCCATATCAGAAAATGAAATTGAACAGGCCATTAAAGAACTCCCTAAAAAATCCCCAGGTCCAGATGGATTCACAAATGAATTCTATCAAACACTAAAAGTACAACTAATTCCAATATTTTAGAAACAATTTGACAGAATAAGCAAAGAAGGAGTTCTACCAAATTCCTTTTATTACACAAATATGGTACTGATTCCAAAGCTAGGCATTTCAAAAACAGAGAAAGAAAACTATAGACCAAACTCCTTAATGAATATAGATGCAAAAAAAACTTAAATAGGATAATAGCATAAAGAATCCAGCAAGTGATCACGAGGGTTATTCATTGTAACCAGATAGGATTTATACCAAGAATGCAAGGATGGTTCAATATTAGGAAAACAATCCACATAATTTACCATATTAACAAGCAAACTGACAAAAATCACATGATTATCTCAATAGATGCAGAAAAAGCCTTTGACAAAATACAACACCCATTCCTATTGAAATAAAAAACTAGAAAGCATAGGACTAGAAGCACCTTTCATAAAAAATAATAAACATTATATATCTAAAACTATCAGCAATCATCTGCAATGGGCATAAACTAGTAGCCTTCCCAATAAGGTCAGGAGTGAAACAAGGAAGCCCATTATCACCTTTATCATTTAACATTGTACTAAAAACACTAGAAGTAGCAATTAGAGAAGAAAAAGAGATTGAGGTATTAAAATTGACAATGAGGAGACCAAGCTATCACTCTTTGGAGATCATATGATGGTCTACTTAAAGAATCCTAGAGAATCAACTAAAAAGCTTATAGAAGTAATCAATAACTTTATCAAAGTTGCAGGATACAAAATAAACCCACATAAGTCATTAGCATTTCTATATACTTCCTATTCATCTCAGCAGCAAGAATTAGAAAGAGAAACTCCATTTAAAATCACCCTAGACAATATAAAATACTTAGGAATCTATCTGCCGAGACAAACACAGGAACTATATAAACACAACTACAAAACACTCTCCACACAATTAAAACTCAATCTAAACAATTGGAGAAACGTTGATTGCTCATGGGTGAGATGAGCTAACATAATAAAAATGGCAATCCTACCCAAATTAATTTACTTATTTATTGCCATACCCATTAAACTGGCGAAAAAAAAAAAACAAAACTTTTTTTACTGAATTAGAAAAAAACATAACAAAGTTCATTTGGAAGAACAAAAGATCAAGGATATCCAGAGAAATAATAAAAAAATGCGAAGGAAGGAGGCCTTGCAGTCCCAGATCTCAAACTATACTATAAAGCAGTGGTCATCAAAACAATTTGGTACTGACTAAGAGAAAGAAAGGAGTATTAGTGGAATAGACTTGGGGTAAGTGACCTCAGCAAGACATTCTATGATAAGCACAAAGATTCCAGTTTTGGGACCAAAATCCACTATTTGATAAAAAAAAAAACTGTTGGGAAAATTGGAAGACAGTATGGGAGAGATTAGGTTTGGATCAACATCTCACACCCTACATGGAGATAAACTCAGAATCAGTAAATGACTTGAATATAAAGAAGGAAACTATAAGCAAATTAGGTGAACACTGAGAACACAGAATAGTATACATGTCAGATCTTTGGGAAAGGAAAGAGTTTAAAACCAAGTAAGAGCTAGAAAAAAATCACAAGATTTAAAATCAATAATTTTGATTACATCAAATTTAAAAAGTTTTGTACAAGCAAAACTAATGCATCCAAAATTAGAAGAGAAGCAACCAATTGGGAAACAATCTTCATAACAAAACCTTCTGACAAATTCTAATTACTCAAATTTATAGAGCTAAATCAATTGTAAAAAATATCAAACCATTCTCCAATTGGTAAATGGACAAGGGACATGAATAGACAATTTTCAGTTAAAGAAATCAAAACTATTAATCAGCACATGAAAAAGTGTTCTAAATCTCTTATAATCAGAGAGATGCAAATCAAAACAACTCTGAGGTATCACCTCAAACCTAGCAGATTGGCTAACATGACAACAAAGGAAAGTATTGAATGCTGGAGGAGATGTGGCAAAGTTAGGACATTAACGCATTGCTGGTGGAGTTTTGAATTGATCCAACCATTCTGGAGGACAATTTGGAACTATGCCCAAAGGGTGCTCAAAGATTGTCTGCCCTTTGATCCGGCCATAGCACTGCTGGATTTGTACCCCAAAGAGATAATAAGGAAAAATGCATGTACAAGAATATTCATAGCTACGCTCTTTGTGGTGGCAAAAAATTGGAAAATGAAGGGATGCCCTTCAATTGCGGAATGGCTGAACAAATTGTGGATATGTTGGTGATGGAATACTATTGTGCTCAAAGGAATAATAAACTGAAGGAATTCTGTGGGAACTGGAACAACCTCCAGGAATTGATGCAAAGTAAAGGAGCAGAGCCAGGAGAACATTGTACACAGAGACTGATACACTGTGGTACAATTGAATGTAATGGACTTCTCCATTAGTGGTAATGCAGTGATTCTGAACAACTTGGAGGGATCTACAAGAAGGAACACTATCTACATCCAGAGGAAAAATTGTGGGAGTAGAAACACAGAAGAAAAACAACTGCTTGATTACATAGGTTGAGGGGATATGGCTGGGGATGTAGACTCTAAATTATCATCCTAGTGCAAACACCAACAGCATGGAAATTGGTTAGGAGGGGTGGGAGTATGGTAGGGAGGAAAATAATGTGATTCTTGTAACAAAGGCATATTGTTCTAAATTGACTCTATAAACAAATAAACTAAAAAAAAGTAAAATAGAGCTTCTCATTGTCTCTAAAGCCCTTAAAATTCTACCTCCACTCTATCTTAAAGTGTTAGGCTTCATCATTGTCTTTTGCTCTTTTTGGGGGGCTTTTCATTACTTTGCCTAGGTGTTGAAGCTCAGCTCCATTCCTGTGGTAAAGGCAGTACTTCAACAAGGTTGTACTGTGCTCTATTCTGGAGCCCAAGATTGGCTTGGTTGTCTCTCTTATCCAGTTTCAGCATTCTGTGAAGATTGCCTGGTTGGTCTGCTTTGGGGAGATTTGAAGCTATTCTGTTAAAATGCTGCCTAAATGCTAATGGAACCTATTGGGTTCCATTGTCTCTCACCATGGCTGGATCTTGTTAGTCTGAGTTCCTCCCATTGATGTCTGTGCTGCCTTGCACCAAACTCTGCTAATGGGGGTTTATGTTGGACCATGATCCCCCTACTGTTGCCTGCACTGTATTGCATTGGCTTCCTCTCTATCCCTACTAAAGCTTAACAGAGCCTGGTTGTGCTTTGTCCCATGCCATGGATTGTGCCCAAGTTCTACCCAGCCTACTGGTCCAAGTTCTCCTCTCCTACCCTAGCAAGAAGGGCTCTCCTTGCTGTCCTCCAATTCTGTTCTGGGCAGGAGCACTGCTTCACTCACTTTTCTGTTGGTTCTACTGCTACAGGATCCATTTTAACACATTTCGAGGTTTTTGTAGTTATCTGTATCATGCTGGCATGCTCTAAGCATTCCTTACTTCACTATCAGCTACCAGAAGCACAAGTCCCACCCTATCTTTCCAAATTTATTTCACATGACCCCTCATAGCCCCTATATTCTACCTGTAGCATACCATCTATACTCCACAAATAATGTTCTATATCCATCTTTAATAGTGAAGTACTGACATACAAATGTTTCTTATCTCCCCTTTGATAATGTAAGTTCCTTAGGTATAGGAACCTTACATTTTTGTTTTTTATTTGTATCTTCCTTTGTACTTAGTAGTCCAGATCTTTCACATAGGTGCTTAACATATTTTATTAATTTGTACCAGATGGACTATACTGAATAAAATTACTTTAAGAGATCTCAGTTCCTACTATTAGGCACCATAGATTAGAAGGAGGGGGAGAATGGATGAATGGAAAAGCAGCATATCACAAAGAGTGATAGCAATCTTGTGAGAATGAAAGGTAAAAGAGCAATCTGAGGATTATTTCAAAGAGTAAATGGCAGGCTAAGTGACAGAAAAGATAGAGGACAGAGAAGAATCAAAAAGGATGGCAAGTTCTCCAGCTTAGACTACTGGAAAAATAATGATGCCACTAACTGATACTGTAATAAAACCATATTCAGTAAATACTGGTTATAAAGCCCTTCTGCTTCATTTTATGTCTGAGGAAAAAAAAAAGAAATTGTGCTGTTAAATGACAAAATAGCAGACCAAAGCAGTGGCAAATATTAAAATATTTTCTAGCCCAGTTAAGGAAGTGTGTTCCATAGAAACTAGGTTCTTCATTATAACTCTAAATTTCAGACTTGTGTAAACATTTCAGAAAGAGTCAACTCATTTATTATTGAATGCAAATTTTAACAGCTCTATAGCTAAAAAGATCTTCACTCACTACCATACTGGAATTGGGTGGACTTTATTTAAATCTATATTTTAATACAAACTAAAAGGAAATGGATCATCACAGTCATAAAAATTGGTCTTGTGTTTTAAAGGTTTACAAAGGACTTTCATAATAATTTTATAGGGGATTTCCTCTGAAATTCTGATCTCAATAAAAACTACAAGGATTGTTCACCTACAGATCTATGGAGAAAGGAAGAATTTATGACCAAATAAGATATAGAGGACATTTCAATCAGAAAAATGAGTAATTTTGATGATATTAAACTTTAAAGATTTTATACAAATAAAACCAATGCAACCAAGATTAGAAAGAATACAACAAACTGGGCAAACTTTTATAACAAATATCTCTGATAAAGGACTAGTTTCTCAAATATATAAAGAACTAAATCAAATTTATAAGAATACAAGCCATTCCCCAACTGAAAAGTGGTCAAAGTATATGAATGAGCAGTTTTCAAATAAAGAAACTAAGGCCATTGAGGTGCCACCTCACACCTATCAAATTGACCAAATATGAGAGCAAAGGAAAATGATAACTGTTGGAAGGGATGTGGCAACATAGGGACGCTAATGCATTTCTGGTGGAGCTGTGAACTGATCCAACCATTCTGGAGGGCAATTTGGAATTAAGCCGAAAGGGCAATAGAACAATGCATACCTTTTGATCTAGTAATACCACTACTAAGTCTGTATCCCTGAGAAATAAGGAAAAAAAAGAGAAAGAACCTACTTGTCCAAAAATATTTAGAACAGCTTTTCTTGTGGTGGCAAAGCTTTGGAAATTGAAGGAACATCCATTAATTGGGGAATGGCTTAACAAATTGTGGTATATAATGGCAATGGAATACTATTGTGCTATGAGTAATGATCAACAGGATAATGACAGAAAGAGCTAGAAAGACGTTTATGGAATGATGCAGAGTGAAATAAGCAGAACCAGAAAACACTGTCCACAGAAACAACAATATTGTATAATGATCAACTGTGATTGACTTAATTACTCTCAGCAATGCAATGATCTAGGGCTATCCACATCCAGAGGAAGAACTGTAGGAGTCAGAATGCAGATGAAAGCTTATGGTTTTTCATTTCTTTGTCTGGATTTATGTTTTGGGACTTTGGTTTTATAAGACTAACTCACAAAAAGTAACAATATGGAAATTTAAAATAAATAAATAAATAAAATGTTGATGGTTTTAAAATTTAAATTAAATTAAAATTAAATTTTAAATCTAAATTCTCTCTTATAGGCAATGGTAATGAAGGGACCAGACAGCCACTTGTCAAAGAGGTTGTTGAAGAAATTTCTGCTTATATAGAAACTAAATGAACATGATATATCTTTCAACTTTAAGCTTCCATAATAGAATATAAATTTTGGAGTAACAAAGACTTTCTAATTTGTCAATATATATGTTATATAATTTATAATTATATATGCATATGTATGCATATATATGTATATATACATACATACACACACACACACACATATATATATATATATATATATATGTACAAGGCCTAGAAGAGTGCTTAGTAAAAAGTGCTTAATAATAAAGGGCAGCTAAGTAGCACAATAGATATAGCACCAGACTTGAAGTTGGGAGGACCTGGCTTCAAGTCTGTCCTCTGACACTTTCTAACTGTGAGACTCTAGAGAAATAATTTAATTCTATTGACCTCTTGCTGCTCTTCTGTCTTAGAATTGATACGAAGTCAGAAGGTAAGGTATAAAGAAAATAGTAAAGACTGATTGAACTGAATTTATTTCTGCTGATAATTTGTTGAAGAAATACAATTTTAAATAAAACATTTAAAATCCACCCCCCCAAAAAAAACCACTGCAGTCAAAAAAGAACTTTTAAATTCAGAAATTAATTTGAATTTTCTATTTTTACACTTTAAGTAAAAGCTTTGGTTTTCCCTTTTCCCACTATTTCCAATGCTTTAATCCCTATCCCACAAGACCCTCTTCACTTCACAAATATATATATATATATACATTTTTTTGTTTTCTTTTTTCTTTTTCAGGAACAATTGTTTAACGTTAAATTTAGGGATCAACATAGAAATCTGTGATACAGTTGCATCAGGCAAAATTAATTCCTCATTTTCTCTTCCCCTTCAACTAAGCTTCATAAAATGCCGTCTAACCATTACTTTAACAATGTGATGACAGTTTAATTAGATCAAGACTCCAGCAAAAATAACCATGTGGGAATCAAAGATAGTTATGGATTAGAGAATCTGAGATTAGCTACCTTAGGCTCCATGAGCCTTTCTACTATGTGAAGTAACTACCTTAAAGATGTTAATTCCTGACTGATAAAGTTATTTAAAAAAAAAGAAAAAGAAAACTTTTCCCATGGATTCTATGAGATGAATATTCACCTTATTACACACATTTCAATTGTGGAAAGTTATCATTTTTGCAGATTTCCTTAGAACTATTTATCCTTCTAACAAGAAGACATTACTTTGCCTTCCTCCTAGTCTTTATACCCTACATTCCATTTATTCTTTCTGAGTCTTTGTACTGACTCTCCCCACACCTGGAATGCACTTTGTATCTCTCCCTCTTAGAATCTTCAGTTTTCTTCAAATCTGAAATTAAAAATGACCTTTTACATAAAGACTTTCCTGATTCCCCTCCACCCTCCTTCTCCAGATATTAGTGCTTTCCCTCTCAAATTTATTTAGTAAATAACTGTATATAGTACTGTATTATCTCTTTGAAAAGAATGTAAGCTTTTTGAGGGTCTAGAACTGTTTCTTTTTTTCTCTTTTTTATTTCAGGACTTAGTGTAGTACATAAGACAGGTAGATACTTAACAAATACCTTTTGAGTGATTCTCTTTTTTTGAATCCCTGATAGTTCAGCATGTTAGCTCCAACAACTTTTTACCCACTCTGTATCCATCTCCAGTATCCAGTCCTGTGGCATCCACTCAGCAAAGCACAGCCAGATTCAGACAGTCAAAGCAAACACACATTATTCCAACTTTTTTTGCCATTTAACCATCTGATAACTAGTATTGTTCAACTAACTCCTCATTCCTTATAAGTAGTATGGCTCCTAGAAACCCCTGTCATTCCAGTGCCCTTATTCCTCCCAGCTATCTCTGTTTTCTCCTAATTAGCACCTGTGCCTTATACTTACAGCATTAATGGAAAGCTAGTCCACTGCTACATAATCTACATATATCTGCTACATAATCTAAACCTTAAAAGAATAACATGAAATATAATCCAGAATTATTCATTTTAAGACTTTGGCAACATAATGAAATATTTAATGTTTTGTTACAGTAATCAACAGAATAATATATAACTCTTTCATTTAAGTCTAAAAAGAACTATCCTGACAACTATCCTATGAAGTAAGTAGTACAAGTGTTATTATTTTCATTTTAGAGAAAAGGAAATTGAAACCCTGAAAACTTAAATTATTTTCCCAGAGCCATACATACTAAGCATCTGAGAGGATTCAAAAGCAGTTCTCTTACCTCCAAAGTTTAGCATTATTTTAAATAAACCTCAATTTTAAAGTCAAGAATTTAGAAGCCAATGGGATTATTCTGAATCTATAGATATTATGTCATTATTTATTTGAGAAGGTTATCTTTTTAGGGTAATATGGAAAAGATTTTACCTTTTCCCTTATGACTTAGAATACGTGGATATTAATCCTCAAAAAAGTACCATTTTATGATCTTTGCATAATATGTTCTTTTGGTAGTAGTCCCTAAACATTTATATTTCCCTTTAGGAAAAAGGAAAATCATATTTTAATTTTGCTGTGAACTCGGTTACAGGCCTATAAGAGCTTCATAGGAAAAGGTTCTTGTCTACTTTATTTTTTCCTTTTTTTACCATTTTATAACCACTAATTCCCCATTTATTCCTACCTTTTATAGTTACATTAATTTGCTCCTAGAATCTCAAGATATTCATAAAGATACAGAGATTAGACAAAATGTGAGAAAACCAAAAAAAGTATTTTCCTCTCTGATGAAAATTAAACTATAGCAATTGAATTTAATTGTAAATGACTTTTTTTTAAAGCCTTTTGTAAACTGGTTGAATAATAGACAAATAATAAACATCCCATTTCTTGTGGCTTTGCTATTAGTGCTTTTAAGACAATTAAAAAATAGTCAATAAAGACTACAGGTGATTTGTAATGGCAGTTGAACATTGCTGTCATGGAGGTCAGTCAAGATAGATTTTCATTCAATTACCTGCCCATCTTGCTTCTCCAAGGATTCTTGGAAGAGTTGTCTGTACCATACTGTTCAGTGACTTTTAACTTGAAGCTCATTAGCTCAATGGCAGTTTAATGTACCATACTTGTAAGAAATTCAAGTGTCATCTTAAGAGTTACTTTTTAAAATCTACTAAAACATTCTTACCCATTGGAGTTAAATTAAATCATTTAAGTCATTTTTTAGATCTTTATAGATATGACTTTCCTTTCCCCACTGGGCTTCAAGCCTTCCAGAAGAGGTGTTAATCATACAATTTGTTACCATGAATTCAAGGTTTGTTTTTATTCAGTCAGCTATCCTCTCCATCACCAATTTTTCTTTCAAGCCAGAATCGCACACTGCATAAATTATTGTTCAGATTAAATTACATGCATTTAAAAAGCATTTTAGCAATCAATTTCCAAGTATTTTTAGAGAAAAGATCACATTTCTCAAAGCATGAGATAATTCTGTCCTCAAAGAGCTTACAATCTTACTAGGAAGGCAGGGTTTACTTTAATGAAGGGGAATCAGAGGGAGGGAAGAACAAATGCATTACCTTATTCATATAGGAAATTCCAGCTGAGAAAACTCTCTTATCCAATGTAGTATCATAACAATAACTTTCATTCTTAGAAAGTTGAAACAGATACTGAGATGTTAAATGAGTTGCCTAAGGTCATAGTTAGGAAGTGTTAGAGGTAGAATTTAAACTCAGGTCTTCCTTATTATAAGGTCAGTCTTTTTTTTTTCCTATTATCACACTACGCGTAATTTCTACATGCAAAAAAAAATAGAGGTCAATGCAGATTAATAAAATTGGGTGTTAAATAGTGAGTTCACATTTTAAGTATCTCTGGAGTTCCAAAAAAAAGAATGAGTAAGTGAAGCTAAAATAATCAAGCTAGACTCTCCATCATCAACTAGTATTTTTCCAAATGAAAGGTTATAACAGCCAAGAAGCACTAAAGAGCCTAGTGTATAGGTAGAACATAAGAAAATCAGACTGGTAATATTGGAAGGTTCATGTTGTAAAATAGGAGATTTGTTAGTTAGAAAGATTAACATTGGTTACAGGCACAGGGGAGAAAGTGCTGAGCCTGTAGTCAAGAAGACTAATCTTCTAGAGTTCAAATCTGATCTCAGGTATTTACAGGCTTATGAGATTCTGAGAAAGTCATTTAACCCTATTTGATTCAGTTTCCTCATCTGTAAAACGATCTGGGAAGGAAATGGCAAACTACTCTAGTATCTTTGCCAAAAAGAGTCATAGAGATTCAGAAACAACCAAAAAACAATTGGACAAGAATAAACATTGGTTGCATGATAGTGAACAATAGATCCTGCCACATGGTAGATCGAATATATATTGAAGGTGTTATATATTGGATTTCAAGGAATTTATACTCTACAGATAACTGTATAGAGAGACAAACAAATCGTTTTTTTCTTAAGTTTTTCAAATGGGAAAGAAATGAGCAAAAATTACTGAATAGAGAAGTGAACCTAATTATAAGACATTTGGTTTTGAATACTGACCCCATAGTAACTAAGTATTGTGACCCTGGAAAGTTTCTGAACTTCTGTGAGTCTCAATTTCCTCATCTATAATATAGAAATACTACTGGGTGATTGAAATTAAATAAGGTAATGCATGAAAAGCACTCTTGAAACATGAAAATGCCATTTATGTGAGAGTCCAATGTAATGTAGTTGAGTTTAAAAGTAGAAATAATGCATATTTATCATCTGTTTAGTCAATGAAATGAAAAAGTTCAGTCACCCAAAATATCTCTCCATATATATGTTAGCTATTATTGTCTCACTGGCATAAGGAATTCACACTGCAAAAACATAAAGCTATCTAAATGTGTAATATTATTTTCATGATTTCTTGATATATATTCAAATATGATATATACACAGGTATAAATGTGTACATATACACATCTGTGTGAATTCATGACTTTTGACAGTTTATATAGTTTACTGATTTCTTAAATTATTTACTCCTTGATCTGTTTTCCATATTGTTTTTATAGTATAAATATAACATATATTTTCTTCAATGTTTTTTAGTCATTTGACTTCATTTTACTTTATTTTTTTGGCTTCATGGAGAATTCACTTCTGTTTGGTCCATTTTAGTTTTCAGAGAGTCTATTACTTGGATAAAATCTTGTAGCTCTTATTGTCAGTTCTTCCCGATGTTTCGACTAAATATCTCATTTCTTTTCCAAGTCTTTCCTCTAGCCTTTTTGTTTCATATATATGTATATATATATATATATATATATATATATATATACATGAACACACATATACTTTTTCCTCTACATATGTAGTATGTGATCTTGTGGTCAAGCTCTTTGAGGCTTTGCTTATAGATATTTTGGGAATCATTGATATGTTAGTTATCACAGTCAACATAATGCCTTTTAATGGCAGGATTATTTTTTGGGTGAGGTTTTTTGTTTGTTTCTTTGTTTACTCATTCTCCCAGACTCATTTCCTAAATTGGAACCCAGCATTAGGACTCCATTAATTTCTGGAGGAAATATCCAGGATTTATTTGATTTTGATTCAAAGTTTCTGAATTCCTTCTACTAGTTTTACAAGTTATTGAATATTATATTTTTTAAAGAACTCAGAGATAGCTCAGGCTGTGTAACTGTAAACTTTTAGTATGTCCTATTCAGTTTGATCTAGGTTAAGTTTGATCATCATCCTATTGGTATGAGCTTTGCAGATTCCCAGCTCATGGAGAATTGCCCCTTATTGGAGATCCATTAGACTGCTATTGGCCTCAAGCCCTGCTAGTCAGTTGGAAAAATCTGCAGGTTCAAAGAAATGGAATTGCAAGCTTCCCGGCTGATCTCTACTCTCTGGCTGGGAAGGGAGTTCATCATGTGCCTCTAGGATAGAGCTGGGACCCAAGTCAGGGTCAGGACCATGTAATCAATCTTAGCTTTGTTGCGGAACAATAGGTACACAAAAATGACACAGGACTAAGACTGCTGAGCCTGAAGGCAAGAAGGACTGGACTGATATCCTGATATCGAGTATAAAATGCATGCTGTATGTGTAATCCTAGGCAAAGCTTAACCATTGTTTGATTTCCTCTTGGGTAAAATGTGGATAACAACTGTACCAGCCTCCCAGGGTTGTTGAGAACATCAAAGATAGTATTTGTAAAGTACAGTACCATAAAGTTTATTATTACTACTACTACTGATCCTTGCCTCATGCATCTATAGCCTCAGGCCAGTTCTAAGCAGTATGAATGACCAATGGTGTTTGCATCATTCACAAACACAGGCTCAAAGGACCATTTCCACCCTGCTTTTGCCTCACATTCCCAACACCCCTGGATCTAGGACTCAGCTTCAAAATTAGAGAAACAAAAACGGACTAGTTTCTCTTCTTCCCTGCACAGCACACAGTATGGGGCTTTGCCTCTCCTTGACTGGAGCTACCACTACTCCTCACCCTAAAAGGCAACTGTGCATGAGGCTTTCTGGAAGGACCCCCTTTTCAGTTCCTCCAGACTAAAAGATATCTCCCTATGCTGACCTGGGATAGAAAAAAATGACTCATTGGAGTTTCTCCTTGAATTTCCCCATCACTGTATGGTCTACTGCTCTCATCCTACCCCTAATGTTTTTGGAGTAGTTATCAAGGAAAGTGATGTTATATTCTTCCTCCTACTTTGCAGGCTTTGTCATGTCAGTCTCCCCTTGAACTATTATTTCTCATGTGTGTTAAATTTTAGAATGTCTTGCTTTTATTTTTTTTTTGCAGGATACTAGAGAAACCACCAAGTTAAAATTATACCCTCTGGTATAAGCTTCCCATTTCAAAAAGGTTAGCATTATCTTAAGATCCTTGATACCTTAGAGTAGGCAGGGACCTCCTCAGGACAGTGTTTTTAAAAGATATAGAAAAGATAGTGAACCTTGCATAAGAGGAAACATAAGTTGGAGCAAGTTGAATAGGAAAGCACTGCAGGCATAAAGAATGACCTAGAAAAAGGCACACTGTCAGACAGGTTAAAAGAGAACTAAAAAGTCGGGGGTCAAGGAACTGGACAGTTAGGAAAAAGTTAAAAAAGATAACACAAGAAGGGGGAAATAGGCATAGGATCTTGAAAATGAACTGTGAAAAGCATTAGCTAATTGCTAACATGTTCCATGCCAAAATACCCTGCATTTAGCTATTTGGTATAGATGTATACATATATAAACTGAGGCACAGACTCTACCGAACTTAGGTCTCTCTTTCCCCAAAGGGGAGATCACCTTGAAGCACTGTGACAACAAGCACACACCTCACCTGCAACCTCTGCCCCCCTTTCCTTCAATAAGAAAAAAAAAACGAGATATCAAGTGCCTCTAAAATTTAAAATAGTTTTTATACGCAAGTGCATAAAGGCACATGGGAGCAAATCTGTGTAGTACCCAAAAGCTCTAAGTATATCTGGCCAGGAACAGTTTTAATAATTCTTAATGAAAGGAGGTGGGAAAGGGGCTAGGGACTGATCCAGGGAGAGATCTATAGTAGTATGGACAGAGAGTTCTCATGAAAGGGGTGACAGATCCCCAGGTGCAAGGGGGAAACAAAGACCTCTCTGGTACATATTTTTAGCAGAAGGCAGTAAGATAAGAGGATCAAGTTATTCTGGGTCCCAAAGACAATCAGTTTCTTCAAATCATGAATCAAATCCAGGGAAATCGAATCAGTCTTACACATCTTCATCACACATAGAAGGACAATGCTAGCATATAAAGATAATTTTCAAGATGATTTACATACAAATACATATAATTATATTTATTAACTTTATATGTGTGTTTATATGCTTGATTATTATTCTTCTCCATTAGAATATAATCCCCTGTGAGTAAGAATTAGTTTATTCTCTGTATCCTCAACTTGTATCCTCCAGTGCCTGTCACTTGAAAGGTTCTTACAGGAAGTACAAAAGGCAGATGACAGTGTAGGGAAGAAAGCACTGTACTTATAGTCAAGCCCTGAGTTTGAATCTTGCCTCTAACATTCATCAGTAATATGATCCTGGGCAAGACATGTAATCTCTCTTAGTCTCAGTTTTTTTTTTCCTTACAAAATTAGGTTAATAGTAAATAATATATAAGGATGTTCACAAACACTTTGCAGACCTTTAAGTACAATAGAAATTATAAATATTTTTACTTAATAAGAGCTTTTTGATTAATTGATAGATGACAGGGGATGAAGCTTTTTTAAATATAAGGGAGGAAGATTGTTTTGAATGCAAGGCTGAGTGTTAAACAGACAGAAGAAAAGCCGAGAAATGTATTTTAGAAATTTCTACATATAATTATTAGGGCTCAGGTGAGCAATTGAAGAAAGTAGTTGAACTCTTCAAAAATTATTTCTGGGTGTAAAAAGTCAAAGGCAATGATCCTCCACTTGGCAGGTTTGGGAAAAATTTTGTCTACCTCTTGCCCTAACACAGCTGACTTCTATTTTTAAAAAAGGCCATTCAGCATTGCCCACAGAATGACGGTGGCCCATCAAGGATATCAGAGAGAAAGCTACAAAGCTAGTTGTGCATATCTAACTCAAAAAGGTCATAGATGCTTGCAGGTAACTGGAGGCAACAAATCACAAAACACTCTTTGCCACTCTTCTTGGCCTCTTCCCCTCACCTGCTGTGTTTCCTGTCGGGCTGATTTACTGCGTTTGTCCATGTTTCTAATTTTCATCTCCTCTCCTGAATATCAGTGCTGCCCAGTTCTTTGACCCTCTTCACAAATCCTTTCCATCCTATGCAAACATCATATTTTGCCTGTGGTCCTTCCATACTCTTTGGATTAACCTTATGCAAGCATTTCACCACAGACAAACACTAGCTTCTGTCCTATAATCGGCCATCAATTGGATGGTTTTGGCCAGGGTTCTTACCATGAATCCAAAAAAAAAACAAACACATCATGTCTTCATCCCTAGCTGTGGGCTTTATACTAGACTAGATGGTGTCAAAAATATAATTAAACTATAAGCTATGGTTCCAGTTCATATGCATGAAGATTCACTTAAGAAACGTGGAATAGAGTCAGACAAAACACAGGAGATAAATTCAGAGAAATGAGAAATCAATATGAACTGGCACCACTAGAGAAAGTTTTAAACTTGAGAAAAGACAGTTACCTCTTTGCAACTTCTCCCACCAGGAATGAAAGTCATGACAGAGAATGCAATTTTTCTAGGAATTAGTGAGAGGGTAGTGAAGGAATAGAGCTGAAAGGCCAGTCATATAGCCCACTGGCCTCAAGGGGTTCACTGCATTCCCAAGTGAGGTCCAAACCAAATTAAAATGTAAATGGGGAAATGGAAAGCTATGTCTCAGTGAATTGAGAAGCAGGCCTAGAGGCAGGAGATCCTGGGTTCAACTCTTCCTAGCTATATGACCATAGGCAAGTCACTTAATCCCCATTGCCTAGCCCTTACCTCTCTTCCTCCTGGAAACTGTGATAGAGACATGAGGAGAGAGAGATTTTGCAGGATTTGTGGACCAAGATGCAAGAACCAGGGTTCCAACAGAATGTCTCAGTTGTTGGCAGTTTGAGCTGACAGGGGGAGGGGACTTGAAAAAGGAAAGGAAAAGAATATCTTCATAGTTTACTCAAGTGGGGAGTGAAGGAGGCAAAGGCTTCAAGAAGAACTGGGTGGAGAGGGTTGGAAAAGGGAGGGAGTACAGGAGGAAGGAGGTTAGTAAATAGATTGATCCATCAACCATCAGTAGGGATCAGTAGGCAAAACCCCAGAGTAAACCCCAGAGCAGTCCTCTGTGTACCAGCATACGTGTGTGGCATTCCCTCAACATTTCTCTGATCTATCTCCATTACAAATAAGCAGGTTCAGGTCCCTGTAGCAGCCTCTCTAGTCACAAGCCAGAGAATCAACAAGTAATAGTTTTCCTACAGTTTCTATTCTATTCCAAAACTAATGCACAGTATTGATTATAAGACGTTAGGTAATGGTTTAAAATGTGATTGGAAAATATTTAATAAAATAAATTAAAATATGATAAAAATAAATATATTAAATATGATTTTCAAAGCCAATATGCAGCTCACAGAGACTTTTACATAGGATTGAGAGGCTCTCAGTTCTATCTGAGTAGGATACCACTAGATCTAGAAACCATATAACAAATTATTATAGTTTAGGGACGTGGAAAACTAGAGCTTAGTGTCTGGGCTTTGCTTAAGTTATGGTAAGGTGACTAATACAGGAAATGTGTATTCTTGAGAGAGAGACACTGAATAAATTGAATTGTGAAAAAGCATACCAATTTTAGAAGATAATTAGTGAAAATAAATGTTTGAAAATAGACATAAAACTTAAAGAATCTGATTCTTGGGCCAGATACCTAGGAAGTAGGGGATTTTAGGGTAGATATAAAGTATTGGCCAACTCTAGAGGGAAGTAAATGTTAAGAATTCCATTGGCTATAAAGAGCCTTTATTGTACCTAAATCTAAAGTGTATCCCTGAGTCCCAGAAAGAAAAGAATAGTACTCCATCAGCTATGGGCAAGTAGCTTGGCCTTGAAAAACTAGTAATGGAGCACAAGTCTGGGAACCACGAAAGTCCAGGGTAAGACCAAAACCACAATCAAGATTCATCAAATGAAATAGAAAAAAATAAATAAACCAAATCCCAGTTTCATCAGGTGACAAAAGATTTTAGTCAGAAACAATAGACAGGAGAACAACATGCATGGGTAGACAATGACAGGATACCTGCTTCCTTTCAAATGAGAGTTTGAAGTATGCTGCCCACTAAACATCCCTTCCACACACACTTTTTATTTTGAGGTCACTGGATCTATATTTAGTACTAAGGTAAGCACTGAAGATATCTGGATAAAAGGGAAAGTCTCTGCACTCAAACTCAGTTTACATTCTAATTAGTGAATTAAAACTCAAATAGATTCTAACTAAGGAAACAACACATTCAGGTCTCTGTCTCTCTCTCTTTCATACTCTCTCTCTCTCTCTCTCTATATATATATATATATATATATATATATGCATATATATGCACATCCCTATGTATACATATATAAGTATATACACTATTTCCCAATACAATATATACAATTAAGTCACCACCAGGCTGAAATCACAGTCAGATGATGCTGTTCGTTACCTGCCCCAGTGCTTTGAATTGACTTCATTGCCCTGAAGCTGTCTTCTCAACATTCTCATTTCTCAGTCTTTATACTCATAACTCTAGCAACTCCAGGAAAAGGTACAAAGAGAGAGAGTGTGTGTATGTATATATTTCCTATTACCAGAGTAATCAACCCTCTACTTGAAGACTAAGGCTTCTCCAAAGCAAGGGATGAAATTAAACAGATTATATAGATGGGAATCAGCTTTGGAACAGTTTATCCTCACAGAGAAAAAGGAAAATGAAACCCAGTTAGCTGAATCCACACACTGTTATGAAGTGAGGTGGAGAAGAATGATTTTTTCTTCTATCTATTATTTGGAGCAATAACTTTAAAAACTGCCTCCAAAATTCTTTAGCCAAAAGCAGCTTTTCAATTAGGCACTGTATCCTGATTCATTAGCTTTTTTGCTCAGTAATCAATCCATGTTACTCAAGCCAGCCATAATTTATATATAAGCAGAAACAAGCAGATGCTATCTATGCATTCTAGTTTCTTTTTTATTAATTAATTATGGAACTCAAAACTTAAAAAATGTTAAAATAATTTTACATATAATAAAGAAAAAAATCATTAAAATTAAAGTAAATAGTTTCTTACATTAAAATACTCAATTTACTCCCTCTCTTTGTTCCCTTTCCCCATCAGAGAAGGCATCATTGGACTAAAAGATATATGTAATGTATGTCTTACTTAGTTCTATTTACTAGTTCTTTCTCTGGAGGTGGATGCACGAGTCATTCATTCTTCAAACAATATTTCTGTTGCAGGTCTCTTTGTGGACCGCCATGGAAAGTCAGAGGGTTCTGCTAATGCTCCCAGGTTGGGGGTAGGGGAAAAAGGAAGAAGGGAAAGGGATAATCTACTACACTTATAAAATAAATACAAGGTAGTTTAAAAGGCAAGGAGTTAGCACGAGGAGGGAACAGAATGACAACGTGCCATTTCAATTTAAACAAATCCTTTTAAAATATTTAAAGAACTTTCCTTACTTTTTTTTTTACATGAAGTAACAGTATTGCTTTATAGAGAGACTTTCAAAATGTTAATGGCCTGTGCAACCTTTACTCAAGAATGAACAAATGAACCCTTGGCACACCATTTCTGAGAAACTGCTGACTCCAAATGTAAACAACCCAAGAGTCACTTCAGTAGAAAAGAAAAATCAAACCCATTGTTTGTCTAGACTAACTGGTCAATTCAGTCTAAATTGCAGATCTGGATGCCCCACATTAAAAAAAAAAGAAAGAAAGAAAAGAAAAAGAGCATTTAAACTCTCTGTTGATAACGGAGCATGGATGTGATTAATCATTAGGTTTCTTCCACAAGACATCCACAGTTGCCCTTCCCTTGGTTGATATTTGATATACTGGCAAAAACTGAGTGAAGAATATAGACTATTTCTTAATCTCACTGGACACTGCTCATTTAACCATATTTCTCATCCATCACCACTTTTAATATTATACTTAGTCGTATCCACAGCAAGCATTTAAACATAAATGATACCTATGGAAAGCTGGAAATAAAAATTCCATTTTTTGTGAGGTGAAGAAAGAACGAAAGGAGTGTCCAAGTGTCCTAGATTTTGTTTCCCTTTTTATTGTTGATAAGAGCCTAGTGCTACTTAAACCTCTGTGGAAAAGTAGATGTTTCATGTTTTGAAGTGAAAGAAAAAATAATAAAATTCAGTGACTTCAGCAACTTTACCCTAAAATCAAATCCTCTACTTTAACCAAAGATAAAATTAATTCCCAGAAATCTAACCATATCTCAATAGGTTTTTAATTATTTTTTTAGATTGCATTTTTTAATAATTGTATTCTGGTATTTTGCAATCTATGTTCTCTCTTCCTTTTCTCCTTCCCCAAGAATGCAGGTAATATTATATAGATTGTACATATATTATAACATAATACATATTTCCATGTTCGTCAGTCATGTTGTAAAAGATACTTATTGTTACACTAGAAAAAAATTCATAGAGGAAACAAAGTAAAGAATTGAATGTTTTAGTTTGCACTTGTACTCTGTCTTTTCCTTCTGTGGAGATGAATATCATTTTTTGGTCATGAATCTCTTGTAGTTGTCCTAGATTATTGCCTGGTTGATAACATATAATGATATAAGTACTCCATAGTTGATCATCATACATTATTGCTACTGTGTACAACTTTCTCTTTGTTCTGCTCACCTCAATTTGCATCAATTCATATAATTTTTCCATAGTTTTTTGTGATCATCTTGTTTGTCATTATTTATGGCACAATAATATTCCATTGCAATCATATACCACAGCTTGTTCAGTCATTCTGTAACTGAGGGACATTCCTTTATGTTTCCATTTCTTTGCCACAACAAAAAGAGCTGCTATAAATATTTTGGTATGAGTAAATTATTTCCCCAATCTTTTTGAAACATAGACATAGAGGTCTTATTGTCACATAAACAATTTGATGGCCTTTTTGGGCATAGTTCCAG